>NC_091977.1:542506634-542618238 GCF_044704955.1 Pristiophorus japonicus
AGGGAGTGACACACTGTCGGAGGGGGCAGTACTGAGGGGAGCCCCACACTGTCGGAGGGGCAGTACTGAGGGAGTGCCGCACTGTCGGAGGGGCAGTACTGAGGGAGTGCTGCACTGTCGGAGGGGCAGTACTGAGGGAGTAACGCACTGTCGGAGGGGCGGTACTGAGGGAGTGCCGCACTGTCGGAGGGGCAGTACTGAGGGAGCGCCGCACTGTCGGAGGTTTAGTACTGAGATAGCGCCGCACTGTCGGAGGGGCAGTACTGAGGGAGCACCGCACTGTCGGAGGGGCAGTACTGAGGTAGCGCCGCACTGTCGGAGGGGCAGTACTGAGGGAGCGCCGCACTGTCGGAGGGGCAGTACTGAGGGAGCGCCGCACTGTCGGAGGTGCCATCTTTCCGACCTTGCAACAGTGACTACCCTTTGGGCCGTCCGGAGGTTGTGGAAGGCGCTATTGAAATGCAAGTCTTGCTTTCGTTATAGCTGAGTATCACAGCCCACCACAGGAAGAAGACAAGCCCATTGAGATCAGGAACGGAGGAGCCTCCTCCTGCCCCCATACCCTATGACCTCTCACCCCCCCCGTGAGGAGGGAGCCTGGGGTGGGAGGTCAGAGAGCGTGGGGGGGGGGAAATGAAAGAGGAAGATGTGTGCCAACCGAGCTTTCTTCACGCGCTCGCTTCCCCGAGACACCGCGGCGATTCTCCACAAACGTTACGAAAGGATCCCTGCTCACCCTTTACCAACACTCATGTGACCGTGTCGCTGGTGAGGAAATCGAGCTCACCACGCTTCCTGTTTTCACCATCTCGATCTTCCCCTGTGTCATCAGCTTCAAATCTTTATCTACTCTTAACAAATGCAATGTTTCAACTGAATTGTTCAATGCTTGCCGCAATCGTGAAGCAAAAATAAGCCCCCCCCAAATAACAATTTTAAATTGGTTGCCTCAAACTGTCCATATTCACCTATCGATTATTTTAATTTCAAAAACTGTTCCAATATCTTGGCTGTCTCCTCTCCAGTATAAACAGGGCAGACATTAGTGTCCTCGACCAGGCCAACATTGTCCACATGCCAGACACGAGACTCCCAAAGCAAGCGCTCTACTCGGAACTCCTTCACGGCAAGCGAGCCCCAGGTGGGCAGAGGAAACGTTACAACTGTTATATATGCAGACTATAGATATACTCTCTGTGTAGTCACTGTATAGTTGCATAAGATGGAGACGTGTTACCTGATGTACTGTCAATGAGGTTTACACTGTGTATATACTATGCTGGCACCACCAGAGGGTGCAACTGGTGGAGACCAGGGTTTCCTGTCCCTGTGGCAGAGGCTGTCTACCAGAGGGCACTGCGGTGGGAGACCTGAGGGTCACCTGCACAGGTGTGCAGGGCCCAGTATAAAAGGCTGCCCACCATGCTGGTGCCTCACTCTGGAGTTACAAATAAAGGACCAAGGTCACTACAGTTTGAGTACAAGACATTGCCTCGTGGAGTCATTCACAAGTGCATTACAGACATAACAACTGGCGACGAGAATACGGACTTTCACGCCATTATGGCTACCTTTGGCACACTAAAAGACTTCGCAGAGGGTGATGATTGGGATGCTTTGACGGAAAGGCTCGAGCTATATTTCGTAGCAAACGACCTGGGAGGGGAGACGGACACATTGGCGGAGAAGCACAAGGCTATACTGCTGACTAGCTGTGGGCCCGAGGTCTACTGCCTCGTCAGAGACTTGCTGCACCCACGAAGGCCAAGGATAAGACATACGCTGAGCTGACTGAACTAATTCGCGACCAACTAAAACCAAAACAGAGCATCCTCACGGCCAGGCACAGATTCTACACACCGCAGACCTGAGGGCCAGGAGATTGCAAAATATGCTGCCGACCTCAGGAGACTTGTGGCACCGTGTGATTTTGGCACGCACCTCAATGAAGTATTGCGAGACATCTTCGTTGTAGGAATTGGCCACGAGGGCCTCCTTCACAAGCTATTATCTGCCAACACCACAGTCAACCTGAAGAAGGCCATCAGCATCAGTCAGGCGTTCATGACCTCGACCTGCAGCACCAAGCAAATTATTCATCCTGTGGACTCAAACCCGGCAAGTACTGGACACAGAATGGTGCCTTTCACAGGCAAGACTGTAGAACGTGGCTCTACCCAGGGCAGAGAGCACAGACCTCGTAGATAGAGAACTGGCTGACAGACAGGAAGCAGAGAGTCGGGGCAAACGGGTCCTTTTCAGAATGGCAGGCAGTGACTAGTGGAGTGCCACAGGGCTCAGTGCTGGGACCCCAGCTATTTACATAGAAACATAGAAACATAGAAAAATAGGTGCAGGAGTAGGCCATTCGGCCCTTCTAGCCTGCACCGCCATTCAATGAGTTCATGGCTGAACATGCAACTTCAGTACCCCATTCCTGCTTTCTCGCCATACCCCTTGATCCCCCGAGTAGTAAGGACTTCATCTAACTTCATCTAACTTCATTTACAATATACATTAATGATTTAGATGAAGTAATTGAGTGTAATATCTCCAAGTTTGCAGGTGACACTAAGCTGGGTGGCAGTGTGAGCTGTGAGGAGGATGCTAAGAGGCTGCAGGGTGACTTGGACAGGTTAGGTGAGTGGACAAATGCATGGCAGATGCAGTATAATGTGGATAAATGTGAGGTTATCCACTTTGGGGGCAAAAACAGGAAGGCAGAATATTATCTAAATGGCGACAGATTAGGAAAAGGGGAGATGCAACGAGACCTGGGTGTCATGGTACATCAGTCATTGAAGGTTGACATGCAGGTACAGCAGGCGGTGTTTTGGCCTTCATAGCTAGGGGATTTGAGTATAGGAGCAGGGAGGTTTAACTGCAGTTGTACAGGGCCTTGGTGAGGCCACACCTGGAATATTGTGTTCAGTTTTGGTCTCCTAATCTGAGGAAGGACGTTCTTGCTATTGAGGGAGTGCAGCGAAGGTTCACCAGACTGATTCCCGGGATGGCAAGACTGACATATGAGGAGAGACTGGATCAACTGGGCCTGTATTCACTGGAGTTTAGAAGAATGAGAGGGGATCTCATAGAAATATATAAAATTCTGACGGGATTGGACAGGTTAGATGCAGGAAGAATGTTCCCGATGTTGGGGAAGTCCAGAACCAGGGGACATAGTCTAAGTAAGCCATTTAGGACTGAGATGAGGAGAAACTTCTTCACTCAGAGAGTTGTTAACCTGTGGAATTCTCTACCACAGAGAGTTGTTGAGGCCAGTTCGTTAGATCAAGAGGGAGTTAGATATGGCCCTTACAGGTAAAGGGATCAAGGGGTATGGAGAGAAAGCAGGAAAGGGGTACTGAGGGAATGATCAGCCATGATCTTATGGAATGGTGGTGCAGGTTCGAAGGGCTGAATGGCCTACTCCTGCACCTATTTTTTATGTTTCTATGTTTCCAGAACTCAGAGTCCGCCGAGTGGTGCTAATCGAGTAGCACCATGCTGGCGTTGTGGAGGAAACCATAGGGCTCACCAGTGTCAGTTTGCTGAGTACGTATGCAAAGCCTGTAACACGAAGGGCCCACCTCCAGCGTATGTGTAAAAGAAATACGACTCACCATCTAGCAGAGGAGTCGGGAGATGACTTTGAATCCAGCGGGGTGTATGATGATTTGGCCAGAGAGGCAGCCCAGCCCCAAGAAGACGTGTATGGAGTGTATACCTGCACCATCGATTGTCCTCCAGTGAAGATGGAAGTCGAGATAAACAGCGTCCCAGTCTTCATGGAAGTGGACACGGGAGCGAGCCAGTCAGTGATGAGCCAGGATGCCTTTGAGAGGCTATGGAATGAAAAACGACCCGAGCTGGTTCCAGTACAGGAAAAGTTGTGCACCTACACCAAGGAGCTGATCGCAGTCCCTGGTAGTGCGGATGTAAGTGTAATCCATAATGGCATGGTGCACAAGTTACCTCTGTGGATTGTTGCAGGTGATGGTCCAACGCTGCTCGGAAGAAGGTGGATGGGGAAGATCCAGTGGAAATGGGAAGACCTCTTCACTCCAGCAATCGATGTCCCCCATGCTCAGAGGCAGAGCAAAACCTCACCTTCGCTTGGGCCAGGCACCAGAGAACAGACCAGCGCAGCACCTGAGGCACAGACCGTCCATCACGACTGCGTGGCAATGATCCGACCGGAACGACCTAAAAGTACCTTCCCGGCTCCAGTGGCAGGACTCCTGGGGAGGAAGATCGAATTCACAGGCACTCTTCCAGCTTTTGTGGCAGAATCGCGGGAGAGAAGGATCAAGGCAGTCGACCTCGAGGACAGAGGCAAGATGGCGTCCCTGGCTGAAAAAAAAGATGTCCGCGGCCAGACCACGAGGTGCAACACTGAGGGACCAACACGTGGTGTCTAACAAAGGGTCTGATTGGGGTAAAGCCAGCAGGGTTCTCTTAAAGGAGACCTGCAACCAACTGAACTTAAAGAGACAGTGTATGCATGGCAATCAATGTAACGAACCCATTAAGATTGTGAACAAAATGTTGTTGCGAGATGTCGGGAATAGAGTGTCCCCACAAGTTATAGGCGAGTGACCTCAGGAGGGTGAAGACACTGATCCTGATACCCTGCCCCAGGTGTCCCCACAAGTTATAGGCGAGTGACCTCAGGAGGGTGAAGACACTGATCCTGATACCCTGCCCCAGGTGTCTCCACAAGTTATAGGTCAGTGACCTCAGGAGGGCGAAGGCACTGATCCTGATACCCTGCCCCAGGTGTCCCCACAAGTTATAGGCCAGTGACCTCAGGAGGGCGAAGGCACTGATCCTGATACCCTGCCCCAGGTGTCCCCACAAGTTATAGGCCAGTGACCTCAGGAGGGTGAAGACACTGATCCTGATACCCTGCCCCAGGTCTATCCCGCAAGTTATAGGCCAGCGACCTCAGGAGGGTGAAGGCACTGATCCTGATACCCTGCCCCAGGTGTCCCCACAAGTTATAGGCCAGCGACTTCAGGAGGGTGAAGACACTGATCCTGATACCCTGCCCCAGGTGTCCCCACAAGTTATAGGCCAGTGACCTCAGGAGGGTGAAGACACTATCCTGATACCCTGCCCCAGGTCTATCCCGCAAGTTATAGGCCAGCGACTTCAGGAGGGTGAAGACACTGATCCTGATACCCTGCCCCAGGTGTCCCCACAAGTTATAGGCCAGTGACCTCAGGAGGGTGAAGACACTGATCCTGATACCCTGCCCCAGGTCTATCCCGCAAGTTATAGGCCAGCGACTTCAGGAGGGTGAAGACACTGATCCTGATACCCTGCCCCAGGTGTCCCCACAAGTTATAGGTCAGTGACCTCAGGAGGGTGAAGACACTGATCCTGATACCCTGCCCCAGGTCTATCCCACAAGTTATAGGCCAGTGACCTCAGGAGGGTGAAGACACTGATCCTGATACCCTGCCCCAGGTGTCCCCACAAGTTATAGGCCAGTGACCTCAGGAGGGTGAAGACACTGATCCTGATACCCTGCCCCAGGTGTCCCCACAAGTTATAGGTCAGTGACCTCAGGAGGGTGAAGGCACTGATCCTGATACCCTGCCCCAGGTCTATCCCACAAGTTATAGGTCAGTGACCTCAGGAGGGTGAAGACACTGATCCTGATACCCTGCCCCAGGTGTCCCCACAAGTTATAGGTCAGTGACCTCAGGAGGGTGAAGACACTGATCCTGATACCCTGCCCCAGGTCTATCCCACAAGTTATAGGTCAGTGACCTCAGGAGGGTGAAGACACTGATCCTGATACCCTGCCCCAGGTGTCCCCACAAGTTATAGGCCAGTGACCTCAGGAGGGTGAAGACACTGATCCTGATACCCTGCCCCAGGTGTCCCCACAAGTTATAGGTCAGTGACCTCAGGAGGGTGAAGGCACTGATCCTGATACCCTGCCCCAGGTGTCCCCACAAGTTATAGGCCAGTGACCTCAGGAGGGTGAAGACACTGATCCTGATACCCTGCCCCAGGTGTCCCCACAAGTTATAGGCCAGTGACCTCAGGAGGGTGAAGACACTGATCCTGATACCCTGCCCCAGGTCTATCCCGCAAGTTATAGGCCAGCGACTTCAGGAGGGTGAAGACACTGATCCTGATACCCTGCCCCAGGTGTCCCCACAAGTTATAGGCCAGTGACCTCAGGAGGGTGAAGACACTGATCCTGATACCCTGCCCCAGGTCTATCCCACAAGTTATAGGCCAGTGACCTCAGGAGGGTGAAGACACTGATCCTGATACCCTGCCCCAGGTCTATCCCACAAGTTATAGGCCAGTGACCTCAGGAGGGTGAAGACACTGATCCTGATACCCTGCCCCAGGTGTCCCCACAAGTTACAGGCCAGTGACCTCAGGAGGGTGAAGACACTGATCCTGATACCCTGCCCCAGGTGTCCCCACAAGTTATAGGTCAGTGACCTTAAGAGGGTGAAGACACTGATCCTGATACACTGCCCCAGGTGTCCCCACAAGTTACAGGCCAGTGACCTCAGGAGGGTGAAGGCACTGATCCTGATACCCTGCCCCAGGTGTCCCCACAAGTTATAGGTCAGTGACCTCAGGAGGGTGAAGACACTGATCCTGATACACTGCCCCAGGTGTCCCCACAAGTTACAGGCCAGTGACCTCAGGAGGGTGAAGGCACTGATCCTGATACCCTGCCCCAGGTGTCCCCACAAGTTATAGGCCAGTGACCTCAGGAGGGTGAAGGCACTGACCCTGATGCCCTGCCCCAGGTGTCCCCACAAGTTATAGGTCAGTGACCTCAGGAGTGTGAAGGCACTGATCCTGATATCCTGCCCCAGGTCTATCCCACACTGCAGGCACCCGATGGCACTATTCGCCACGGACCTGGAAATGATAGCGGTGCCAGTACACGCAGTCGGCCGCCGTTGCCCACCCCCCGGGTGGAGACGGTGCAGCCCCCAGACCCAGTCGCTACCTCGACCATGTGCGGGAGTGAAAGGTCAGAACCAGCGCGTTCCCCAAACAGGACCTGGAACAGCCAGGTTCCCAACACCGTGAGAGAGCAGGCAGAAGATTCTGCAGCCCTCAAAGGAGGACCGGGAGGCCACACACATCTGTGGCTCTGCCCACCACTAGGCAACGGCAAAGGCCCTGAGTCCTGGCTAGGTGAGCGAACCAAGCCCACCACGCTAGCAGGGGGTACAGCACCGCCATCAGACGACTAGGACCCTGTCCGGTTGCTCTGGAACCTGCGTCCTCACATACCTGTACTGCTACCTCAGTACTGACCATGGCTGAACTAATTATGCAATCTACCCAATCCTGGCGCACGACCGTAAAACGTAACGAACGTAAGTCATTGAACCAAGGTGTCATGATACAAACTCCTTTCTTTGTACTTGCACTGTGTCTGATCCTGTATGTTAAAGTAACGGGCCAGCTGCACGATCTCGCTGTGGGGAGGGGGGAATGGATGTATGTAGCCTTGGATACACACATGGATCACACCCAGAACCCACTGGAACCTCCACTGGCTCATCGAACCATCCAAACTGGTAACCACTACCCAACGTTGTGGCAAAAAGACTTGAGATTAACAGGGAGAGAGCTAAGCCAGAGCACAGCCAAGGTGCAAAGGTAATCGGCACAAAGGACTTGGGGGAGAGTGATGTTATATATGCAGACTATAGATATACTCTCTGTGTAGTCACTGTATAGTTGCATAAGATGGAGACGTTACCTGATGTACTATCAATAAGGTTTACACTGTGTATATATACTGCTGGCACCACTAGAGAGTGCAACTGGTGGAGACTGGGGTTTCCTGCCTCTGTGGCAGAGGCTGTCCACCAGAGGGCACTGCGGTGGGAGACCTGAGGGTCACCTGCATAGGTGTGCAGGACCCAGTATAAAACGCTGCCCACCATGCTTGTGCCTCACTCTGGAGTTACGAATAAAGGACCAAGGTCTCTACAGTTTGAGTACAACACATTGCCTCGTGGAGTCATTCATAAGTACATTACAGACATAACAACAAGGACACCCTCAAAGCCTCCCTGAAAAAGTGCAACATCCCCACCGACGCCTGGGAGTCCCTGGCCAAAGACCGCCCTAAGTGGAGGAAGTGCATCCGGGAGGGCGCTGAGCACCTCGAGTCTCGTCGCCGAGAGCATGCAGAAACCAAGCGCAGGCAGCGGAAGGAGCGTGCGGCAAACCAGTCCCACCCTCCCTTTCCCTCAACCACTGTCTGTCCCACCTGTGACAGAGACTGTAATTCCCGTATTGGACTGTTCAGTCACCTAAGGACTCATTATAAGGGTGGAAGCAAGTCTTCCTCGATTCCGAGGGACTGCCTTTGATGATGATGATGATAAATACAAGTGCCTACTGCACATACGTGGGCTATGCATAGCAGGCACATTGGAGAAGTACCACCCACGTTACCTCCACAAGATCCTGCAAATCCATTGGCAGAATAGGCACATCAGAGGCAGTCCCTCGGAATCGAGGAACACTTGCTTCCACTCTAAAACTAAGTTCTCAGGTGACTGAACAGTCCAATACGGGAATTACAGTCTCTGTCACAGGTGGGACAGACAGAGGTTGAGGGAAAGGGTGGGTGGGGAGTCTGGTTTGCCGCACGCTCCTTCCGCTGCCTGTGCTTGGTTTCTGCATGCTCTCGGCGACGAGACTCGAGATGCTCAGCGCCCAACGTCAGTGTTCTCGATCCGACTAACATCCCCAGAATTGAAGCACCGAGCACACTTGATCAGCTCCGCTGGGCGGGCCACATTGTTCACATGCCTGACACAAGACTCCCAAAGGACTTCCAGAAGGCATTTGACAAGGTGCCACATAAAAGGTTACTGTACAAGATAAAAGTTCACGGGGTCGGGATAATATATTACACGGATAGAGGATTGGCTAACTAACAGAAAACAGAGAGTCGGGATAAATGGTTCATTCTCTGGTTGGCAATCAGTAACCAGTGGGGTGCCGCAGGGATCAGTGCTGGGACCCCAACTATTTACAATCTATATTAACGACTTGGAAGAAAGGACTGAGTGTAACGTAGCCAAGTTTGCTGATGATACAAAGATGGGAGGAAAAGCAATGTGTGAGGAGGACACAAAAAATCTGCAAAAGGACATAGACAGGCTAAGTGAGTGGGCAAAAATTTGGCAGATGGAGTATAATGTTGGAAAGTGTGAGGTCATGCACTTTGGCAGAAAAAAAATCAAAGAGCAAGTTATTATTTAAATGGAGAAAGATTGCAAAGTGCTGCAGTACAGCGGGACCTGGGGGTACTTGTGCATGAAACACAAAAGGTTAGTATGCAGGTACAGCAAGTGATCAGGAAGGCCAATGGTATCTTGGCCTTTATTGCAAAGGGGATGGAGTATAAGAGCAGGGAAGTCTTGCTACAGTTATACAGGGTATTGGTGAGGCCACACCTGGAATACTGCGTGCAGTTTTGGTTTCTATATTTATGAAAAGATATACTTGCTTTGGAGGCAGTTCAGAGAAGGTTCACTAGGTTGATTCCGGAGATGAGGGGGTTGACTTATGAGGAAAGGTTGAGAAGGTTAGGCCTCTACTCATTGGAATTCAGAAGAATGAGAGGTGATCTTATCGAAACGTATAAGATTATGAGGGGGCTTGACAAGGTGGATGCAGAGAGGATGTTTCCACTGATGGGGGAGACTAGAACTAGGGGGCATGATCTTAGAATAAGGGGCCGCCCATTTAAAACTGAGATGAGGAGGAATTTCTTCTCTCAGAGGGTTGTAAATCTGTGGAATTCTCTGCCTCAGAGAGCTGTGGAAGCCAGGACATTGAATAAATTTAAGACAGAAATAGACAGTTTCTTAACCGATAAGGAGATAAGGGGTTATGGGGAGCGGGCAGGGAAGTGGACCTGAGACCATGATCAAATCAGCCATGATCGTATTAAATGGTGGAGCAGGCTCGCGGGACCCTATGGCCTACTCCTGCTCCTATTTCTTATGTTCTTGTGGGCTGCCAATCAGATGGGTTACTTTGTCCTGAATGGTGTGGAGCTTCTGGAGTGACCGAGTTAATCCTGAGCGCGAGTTAGACCTCGGCCCCAGGAGCCGCAGGGAAAAGGGCCGTTCAGGAGTAATATCAGGAAACACATCCCTGACCTGGGCCATGAGACATTGTGTACATGAAAACGCTGGAACCGCCCAAGGGGCAGTTAGACGCTAGGCTGGGGTTTGGTCGGGTTCCATGGGAGGTAGAACTAGAGGGACCAAATGGCCTCCCTCGTATCTATTTGCAATGTATAGTCACATGGTTCGGTCTGACTGCTCTTGTCTAACTACGCAAGCAAATAATCCCGAGAAACTGACCTCAAATCCCACCATACCAGTTGGAGAATTTGAATTTAGTCCAAAAAATTGTTGACATAAACAGGTGGTGTCAGAAAATAAATCACTACGGGTCGTGGTGGATTGTCAAAAAATGCCCAACTGGGTCACCAATGTCCCGTTACAGGAGAAAACATAGAAACATCGAAATCTCATCATCGTAGGCAGTCCCTCGGGATCGAGGAAGACTTGCTTCCACTCTTAAAGTGAGTTCTCAGGTAACTCAACAGTCCAATACGGGAATTACAGTCCCTGTCACAGGTGGGACAGACAGTGGTTGAGGGAAGGGGAGGGTGGGACTGGTTTGCCGCACGCTCCTTCCTTTGCCTGCGCTTGGTTTCTGCATGCTCTCGGTGATGAGACTCGAGGTGCTCAACGCCCTCCCGGATGCACTTCCTCCACTTAGGGCGGTCTTTGGCCAGGGACTCCCAGGTGTCGGTGGGGATGTTGCACTTTATCAGGGAGGCTTTGAGCAATGAGAGGAGATCTCATAGAAACGTTTAAAATTCTGATGGGTTTAGACAGGTTAGATGCAGGAAGAATGTTCCCGATGTTGGGGAAGTCCAGAACCAGGGGTCACAGTCTGAGAATAAGGGGTAAGCCATTTAGGACCGAGATGAGGAGAAACTTCTTCACCCAGAGAATTGTGAACCTGTGGAATTCTCGACCACAGAGAGTTGTTGATGCCAGTTCATTAGATATATTCAAGAGGGAGTTAGATATGGCCCTTAGGGCTAAAGGGATCAAGGGTATGGAGAGAAAGCAGGAAAGGGGTACTGAGATGAATGATCAGCCATGATCTTATTGAATGGATCGAAGGGCCGAATGGCCTACTCCTCCACCTACTTTCTATGTTTCATACCATCGAAGTTACCTCTGACATCAACTCCCTCATCCCCGGAATCAACCTAGTGAACCTTCTCTGAACGGCCTCCAAAGCAAGTATATCCTTTCGTAAATATGGAAACCAAAACTGCACGCAGTATTCCAGGTGTGGCCTCACCAATACCCTGTATAACTGCAGCAAGACTTCCCTGCTTTTATACTCCATCCCCTTTGCAATAAAGGCCAAGATACCATTGGCCTTCCTAATCACTTGCTGTACCTGCATACTAACCTTTTGTGTTTCATGCACAAGTAACCCCCAGGTCCCGCTGTACTGCGGCACTTTGCAATCTTTCTCCATTTAAATAATAACTTGCGCTTTGATTGTTTCTGTCAAAGTGCATGACCTCACACTTTCCGACATTATACTCCATCTGACAAATTTTTGCCCACTCACTCAGCCTGTCTCTGTCCTATTGCAGGGGTAACGTGGTGAATCACCGTTCGACGGGATCGGGACAATCAGGACCGCGCCAGGGATTCATCGGCAGCCTCGGTGTATCTGACTGAGCTCGCCAATGATCCCGTTCTTGCATTGAGCATATGGAGAGGTCTCTTTAGGGCCAACACCATTATTGAGGCCGAAGGTGCAGATGAGAATGTTCAAGCTCAAAATGAAGTAATTCGTGAACGGGAAAGAAAGCAACATTTCTGACGGAGATCGGGCCGGATGTGTATGGAACGCTGACAAACCTTCTCGCGTTGTTCGAAGACATGGTCGAGAGATTCGACGAGCATTTCGACCCAAAGCCGTTTGAGATAGCGGAGAGCTGTAAGTCTGGTACCAGAATCCAAAACACAGTCAGACCACCGGTGAGTGCATTGTAGGTCATGAGAACCTGGGGCCGAAACTGCCCCCCGCCCCGTTTGGGGCAGATAATTAGAATTTGATGGCGAATTACCGCCTGCATCGATGGGGCGGGTAACCAAGGGAAATTGGCCCTCCTTTGTCTCCAGAAATTCACCGGGGCCGGTGTGTGGGGCGGCAGAGGAGCGGAGGCGAGTTGGGAGCGGGGCGGAAGGCAGGCGGTGTCATCAGCGTTACGCGGACGCGTAGTAACATCCCTCTTCTTCACTTAAAGGGGAGGGGCACCAAGCGAGGCTTACTTGGTGCTCACTGGGCCACCGGCGGGGGGGCTTTGGCCAGGCTAGAGGTCTGTTGCCCAAGACGGTGGGTACCAGGCCGGCTTGCCAGCAGCCCGGCCGAAACCGTGGGCGCCATTGTCGGGCCGACAATTAAAATAAAATGGTGGCCGTGGCAATGCATCTGCCCCTTTAAGGACGGACCTATTGCCCGGCCTCTGGCGGGTTCCCGCCGCGCGAAGCTGTCGGGGGCATCGACACACGGCCCATCGACTGTTCGAGGGCAATGTCGTTTCCGGGGTGGGGAGCAGGATGTCTTTTTCGGGGCGGCGGGCAGTGACTAGTGGGGTACCACAGGGATCAGTGCTGGGGCCCCAGCTATTCACAATATCTATCAATGATTTGGATGAGGGAACCAAATGTAATATTTCCAAGTTTGCTGACGACACAAAACTAGGTGGGATTGTGAGTTGTGAGGAGGATGCAAAGTTGCTGCGAGGCGATTTAGATAGGTTGCGTGAGTGGGAAAACACATGGCAGATGTAGTATAATGTGGACAAATGTGAAGTTATCCACTTTGGTAGGAAAAACATAAAGACAAAGTATTATTGAAATGGTGATAGTTTGGGAAGTGTGGATGTACAGAGGGACCTGGGTGTCCTTGTACACCAGTCAGTGAAAGCAAACCTGCCAGTGCAGCAAGCAGTGAGGGAGGCAAATGGTCTGTTGGCCTTCATTGCAAGAGGGTTTGAGTACAGGAGCAGGGATGTCTTACTGCAGTTATACAAGACCTTGGTGAGACCACACCTGGAGTATTGTGTGCAGTTTTGGTCTCCTTACCTAAGGAAGGATATACTTGCCATAGAGGGAGTGCAGCGAAGGTTCACCAGACTGATTCCTGGGATGGCAGGACTGTCGTATGAGGAGAGATTGGGTCGACTGGGCCTGTATTCACTAGAGTTTAGAAGAATGAGAGGGGATCTCATTGAAACGTATAAAATTCTGACGGGGTTGGACAGACTGGATGCGGGGAGGATGTTCCCCGGGGCTGGGAAGTCTAGAACAAGGGGTCACAGTCTCAGGATACGAGGTAGGAAATCTAGGACCGAGATGAGGAGAAATGTTTTCACTCAGAGGGAGGTGAACCTGTGGAATTCTCTACCACAGAATGCTGTGGGGGCCAAGTCACTGAATATATTTAAGAGGGAGATAGATAGATTTCTAGACACAAAAGACATCAAGGGGTCTGGGGAAAAAGTGGGAATATGGTGCTGAGATACAGGATCAGCCCATGATCATATTGAATGGCGGTGCAGGCTCGAGGGGCCGAATGGCCTACTCCTGCTCCTATTTTCCATGTTTCTGCGATAAGTCTGTGTGTGGGCTGGTGGACGGACACACACTGAACAACACTCCATCTGACACAACATGCTATCTATGGAGACAGCGACTAAGAATGTTCGGGACCTCTGGGACCAGTGCAGGTGAGGTCGACAGTCACAAGGCCAACACCAAACCTAAGCTGTGAGACCGAGTCAGAAGCCTGTCAGTGAGAGCAGTTCAGTGAATGGTTGTCGCTGCAGTGGAAATCATTCACCACAGACCTGCCGATGCAGAATTGCAAAGTGTTCTCACTGCCGGAAGCAAGGTCATATTTCAGCAACTTGCAGAACCAGATCTCGAGCAGGAAGTAAGAACCATTCTGGTGGCAATGCAATGCAGCGACAAGGGAGGAGGTCACAATGTTGGAGTGAACACACCTGATGTTGAAGAACTCGGCATCTACAGTATCTCTGTCACTCGCGGCAACCCTCAACCAATCATCATCACAGGCAGTCCCTCGGAATCGAGGAAGACTTGCTTCCACTCTTAAAATGAGTCCTTAGGTGGCTGAACAGTCCAATATGGGAATTACAGTCTCTGTCACAGGTGGAACAGACAGTGGTTGAGGGAAGGGGAGGGTGGGACTGGTTTGCCGCACGCTCCTTCCGCTGCCTGCACTTGGTTCCTGCATGCTCTCGGCGACGAGACTCGAGGTGCTCAGCGCCCTCCCGGATGCACTTCCTCCACTTAGGGCGGTCTTTGGCCAGGGACTCCCAGGTGTCGGTGGGGATGTTGCACTGTATCAGGGAGGCTTTGAGGGTGTCCCTGTAACGTTTCCTCTGCCCACCTGGGGCTCGCTTGCCATGTAGGAGTTCCGAGTAGAGTGCTTTCTTTGGGAGTCTCGTGTCGGGCATGTGAACAATGTGGCCCTGCCCAGCGGAGCTGGTCGAGTGTGGTCAGTGCTTCGATGCTGGGGATGTTGGCCTGGTCGAGGACGCTAACGTTGGTGCGTCTGTCCTCCCAGGGGATTTGCAGGATCTAGCGGAGACATCGTTGGTGGTATTTCTCCAGCGACTTGAGGTGTCTACTGTATATGGTCCACGTCTCTGAGCCATACAGGAGGGCGGGTATCACGACAGCCCTGTAGACCATGAGCTTGCTGGCTGATTTGAGGGCCTGGTCTTCGAACACTCTCTTCCTCAGGCGGCCGAAGGCTGCGCTGGCGCACTGGCAGTCGTGAGAAAGACTTCCGTACAAAACTTTTGATCAACGAGCAATATATCGATATATGCAAAATACTGCGGATGCTGGAATCTGGAATAAAAACAGAGAATGTTAGGAATCTCAGCGGGTCGGGCAGCGTCTGTGGAGAGAGAAACAGAGTTAATGTTTCGGCTCGATGACCCTTCATCAGAACTGGAGAGTGTTGGGAAAGAACGGATTCTTAACAAGCGCTGAATGGGGGAGAGGAGGAAGAACCAAAGGGAAGGTCTGTGATAGAGGGGAAGGCAGGAGAGATTTGAGAGCCAAAAGGAATGATGGGCTGAATCGAAATGGTAATGCCAGGAGTTAGAAAAACATTAATTGAGATAGGATGTGAATGGCGGGATAATGACCGACTGTCATTGGAGACAAGGAGAAAAATAGAAAGAAACAGGCTCTGGGGGTGGGGGGGGAATGGGAGCCAAAGATTGGCAGCGTTTACCCTCTGAGATTTTTGAACTCGATGTTGAGTCCAGAAGGCTGTAAGAAATAGGAGCAGGAGTGGGCCATACGGCCCCTCGAGCCTGCTCCGCCATTTAACACGATCATGGCAACACATATATTGCTATGTGTATCGACATGGTGACGGACTGCTCTATCATCACTAAGGACACATATGAGAGCAAGTTTATTCAAATACCACTTACAAAGAGTTAACAACCTACTCCGGAGAAACCCTAAATACGTATGGACAAATGGAATGTACACTTTGACACAATGGCCAATCAGTAAAGCTGCCTATTATTGTAGCGAGCTACAACAAGCCAACCCTCATGAGCAAAGACTGGTTGAGAAAGAGAGTCAACAGTCATCATCATCATAGGCAGTCCCTCGTATCGAGGATGACTTGCTTCCACGCCAAAAAAAGGGATGAGTTCCCAGGTGTTTCAATGAAGGACCTAATATTCCAGATCCCGAACTCCATGTTGAAGGGTGGAAGATGCCTGTGTGTGGATTTTTTTAACGTGGGGTGACCGTTGCACACCAGCCACCACACGGGCTTGACAGAGCTAGGTCTTGGTCCAGTGGCAAGGGTTAACCAGGACGACTGGAGACCAGCTCTGCTGCACGGACCCAGTGCGCACACATATTGCAGTGTGGGCTAGGCCCGTGCTGCCCTTGGGCCCTCGCCTCTCCTGGGCCCCGATCCCGTCCCTTCACAGTCTCTCGCCGCTCCTTCGCCCCGACCTCGCCGCTCCTGCTGTACCTGCCCACGCTCCAATCACCGACCTGGACCTTGATGTTCAGTATCTCACCATCAACACACACAAGGCACAGTACTGATACGCCAAGCTCCCTTATGGTGTAAAGTCCTCCCCCCAAAATCTTTCAGGCTACAAAGGAGAGGATTTTGCAATCAGTTCCAAGTTGCTTGTGCAATCAAGACAAAGTGCTGATCGCGACAAGCAACGAGGAATAAAATCGAGAAGTGTTAGATGTAATGCACACATTGCATTCCCACAATGTCAAATTGCAAAAGGGCAAAAAGTGCTTGTGTGCAGCCCGAGATTGTGTACCTGGGTCTGAAAGTTGATGTAAATGGCTTGCAACCAGTGAAGGGAAAGTTTGATGCTGTCATCAATGCTCCGAAGCCCCAGGACATGTCTGAGTTAAGATCTTTCCTTGGAATGGTCCAGTACAGCACGTTTCTTGCCTGAGTTAGCGACCATGTTAGCTCCATTGCACCAGTTCCGCGAGAAGAATGTCCAGTGGGAGTGGACAAAAGCGTAGCAGGAAGCTTCCGACGTTTGTAAGAGAAGTCTCAGCAGCGTGCTCTACATGTGCACTGTGACACAGAGCGTGAGCTTAACTTAGCGAGTGATGATTCCAGCCACGGTGTAGGAGCTGTCTTTAGCCACAGAATGGATGAGGGCCAAGAGGAACCAATCACGTTCACATCATGAACGCTCACACAGAGCTAAAGTAACTGTGCTCAAATTGAAAAGGAGGCACTCTCCATATTGTTTGGTATCAAGAAATTCCAACAGTTCCTGATCGGCAGAAAGTTTATCCCAATAACCGATCACAAATCTCTCCTCACAAAACTGGGGCCTAAATCTGCCATCCCTGCAATGGTCGCATCAAAAGAGCATAAGAAACAGGAGCAGGAGCAGGCCATACGGCCCCTCGAGCCTGCTCCGCCATTTAATACCATCATGGCTGATCTGATCATGGACTCAGGTGAGTCACTGACTCAGACACTGAGCTGAAACCATTCCATACCCGTCGTACTGAATTGGCTTCTGAGAGATAGAATTCTGGCCGAACTTCATACTGAACATCCAGGGATCGTCAGCAGGAAACCAGTTGCAAGATGCTTTGTTTACTGGCCTGGAATCACTTTATCATGAACACATACATGAACTTGACTCAGTCCGGACTTCAGTAACTGAAGGACCAGTTCCAAACAAGTCTCAGATGGACACAGGATCATCTTGGAGTTTGGAACCAAAACAGAACAGCCCAAAATTAGTTCAACATCAAAACCTTCAGTCAGGTTGTCAGGAAGGCTCCACAAACCTGTTATTAAATTGGATTTGTAGTTCATTGAAAAGAACAAAAGCCAGGAGTTTTTGTTATGTGCTACGTGTAATGCTGGGAAAGGTGGGGCCATCGTTTTGTTATACATAAGAACATAAGAAATAGGATCAGGAGTAGGCCATACGGCCCCTCGAGCCTGCTCCACCATTCAATACGATCATGGCTGATCCGATCATGGACTCAGTTCCACTTCCCTGCCCGGTCCCTTATCCCCTTATCCCCTTATTGGTTAAGAAACTGTCTATTTCTGTCTTAAATTTATTCAATGTCCCAGCTTCCACAGCTCTCTGAGGCAGCGAATTCCACAGATTTACAACCCTCTGAGAGAAGAAATTTCTCCTCATCTCAGTTTTAAATGGGCGGCCCCTTATTCTAAGATCATGCCCCCTAGTTCTAGTCTACCCCATCAGTGGAAACATCCTCTCTGCATCCACCTTGTCAAGCCCACTCATAATCTTATACCTCTCGATAAGATCACCTCTCATTCTTCTGAATTCCATTGAGTAGAGGCCCAGCCTACTCATAAGTAAACCCCACATCTCTGGAATCAAACGAGTGAACCTTCTCTGAACTGCCTCCGAAGCAAGTATATCCTTTCATAAATATGGAAATATGTCTGTACCGCGGTGATCAGAACAGTACGCAGTATTCGAAATTCATTCACACCAATGGTGCATGAAGTGGTCAGACTATCTCACTATTTTGGCTCAAAATCGATCTTTTGATACCATCCCAACATGTGTTTCGCTGCTCCATCCTGTGTTGGGTACATCCTTAGCACAATTGAGCACAATCTGTATCAATGATCTGGATGAGGGGACCGAGTGTAATATAACCAAGTTTGCTGATGATACAAAGCTAGGTGGAAATGTAAGTTGTGAGGAGGATACAAAGAGGCTCCAAGGGGATAGAGACAGGCTCAGTGAGTGGGCAAGAACATGGCAAATGGAATATAATGTGGAGAAATGTGACGTTATCCACTTTGGTAGAAAAAATAGAAAAGCAGAGTATTGTTTAAATGGTGAGAGATTGGGAAATGTTGTGTTCAGAGGGACCTGGGTTCCTTGTACACCAATCACTGAAAGTTAACCTGCAGGTACAGCAAGTGATTAAAGCAAATGGGATGTTGGTCTTTATTACAGGAGGGGTTGAGTATAAGAGTAAAGATGTCTTACTGCAGTTATATCGGGCCCTGGTGAGACCACACCTGGAGTATTGTGTACAGTTTTGGTCTCCTTACTTAAGGAAGGATATACTTGCCAGAGAGGGAGTGCAACGAAGGTTCACCAGACTGATTCCTGGGATGGGGGGATTGCCCTATGAGGAGAGATTGAGCAGACTGGGCCGATATTCTCCAGAGTTTAGAAGAATGAGGTGATCTCATTGAAACATTCAAAATTCTTACAGGGCTTGACAGGGTGGATGCAGGAAGGATGTTTCCCCCCGGGCTGGGGAGTCTAGAACCAGGGGTCACAGTCTCAGGATAAGGGGTCGGCCATTTAGGACTGAGATGAGGAGAAACCTCTTCACTCAGAGGGTGGTGAATCTCTGGAATTCTCTGCCCCAGAGGGCTGTGGAGGCTCAGTCGTTGAGTATATTCAAGGCGGAGATCGATCGATTTTTGGATATTAAGGGAATCAAGGGAAATGGGGATAGTGAAGGAAAGTGGAGTTGAGGTCGATGATTAGCCATGATTTTATTGAATGGCGGAGCAGGCTCGAGGGGCCAAAATGCCGACTCCTGCTCCTAATTCCTATGTTCTTATAATAGGAGGCATACTTGTACAAATCCTTAGTCGGGCCTCGGAATACTGTGTCCGGCTTTGGTCTCCACACATGGTGGGTGATATTGAGGCTCTAGAGAGGGTGCAGAGGAGGGCAACTCGACTCATTCCCAGTCTAAAGCATCTTAGTTATCAAGACAGGCTAAAGGAGTTGGGACTCTACACTTTAGAGAAGCGTAGACTGAGGGGGGTCCGATTAGGTTTATCGGATGATGGAGGCAATAGATTGTGTTCCAGTTGACAGTTTGTTCCAATAGGTTAAGGAGGATCAGTAGTGTTAAATTTAAGCTGTATCAGGCCAGATCTGGGCCACATCAGGAGGTGGTTTGTTCCCCAGAGAATAGAGGGCCTCTGGAAGGCAAATGGAATCTTGGCCTTTATTGCAAGGGGGATGGAGTATAAAACCAGGGAAGTCCTGCTACAACTGTACAAGGTATTGGTGAGGCCACACCTGGAATACTGCGTGCAGTTTTGGTTTCCATATTTACGAAAGGATACACTTACTTTGGAGGCAATTCAGAGAAGGTTCACTCGGTTGATTCCGGGGATGAGGGGGTTGAGTTATGAGGAAAGGTTGAGGAGGTTGGGTCTCTACTCAATGGAATTCAGAAGAATGAGAGGTGATCTTATCGAAACGTGTAAGATTATGAAGGGCCTTGACAAGGTGGATGCAGAGAGGATGTTTCCACTGATGGGGGAGACTAGAACTAGGGGGCATGTTCTTAGAATAAGGGGCCGCCCATTTAAAACTGAGATGAGGAGGAGTTTCTTCTCTCAGAGGGTTGTAAATCTGTGGAATTCGCTGCCCCAGAGAGCTGTGGAAGCTGGGACATTGAATAAATTTAAGACAGAAATAGACAGTTTCTTAACCGATAAGGGGTTAAGGGGTTATGGGGAGCGGGCAGGGAAGTGGAGCTGAGTCCATGATCGGATCAGCCATGATCGTATTGAATGGTGGAGCAGGCTCGAGGGGCCGAATGGCCTACTCCTGCTCCTATTTCTTATGTTCTTATGTTCTTATGTATAACAAAACGATGGCCCCACTTTTCCCAGCATTACACGTAGCACATAACAAAAACTCCTGGCTTTTGTTCTTTTCAATGAACTACAAATCCAATTTAATAACAGGTTTGTGGAGCCTTCCTGACAACCTGACTGAAGGTTTTGGTGTTGAACTAATTTTGGGCAGTTCTGTTTTGGTTCCGAACTCCAAGATGATCCTTTGTCCATCTGAGACTTGTTTGGAACTGGTCCTTCAGTTACTGAAGTCCGGACTGAGTCAAGTTCATGTATGTGTTCATGATAAAGTGATTCCAGGCCAGTAAACAAAGCATCTTGCAACTGGTTTCCTGCTGACGATCCCTGGATGTTCAGTATGAAGTTCGGCCAGAATTCTATCTCTCAGAGAAGTAGGTCCCACCAATCTGTTTCCCCGCTCGATACAACCGTGCTCACAAGCCAATTCAGTACGACGGGTATGGAATGGTTTCAGCTCAGTGTCCATACACTGAGCAGTCCATCCATTCAAAGTGTTTACATACACTCTGTTCAGTACTGAGTCCTTTTGAGTCTCATCAGCAATCTCACGGGAAAGTCCTTGTTATCGGCACCTAGCGTGCAAATCGCAACTTCCCTCCCAACACACGAGGCCTCGTGGCAACCTGGACATGGCATCTGCCATTGCATTGTGCTTCGAAATGCGCTATTCAATCGTGTATTGTAGTCGTATTGTGATAACAACACTGCCCAGTGTTGCATTCTTGATGCAATTCTTAACCGATAGAGGAACCGATATGGGGAGCGGGCAGGGAAGTAGACCCAAGTCCATGATCGCATCAGCCATGATGGTATTAAATGGCGGAGCAGGCTCGAGGGGCCGTATGGCCTGCTCCTGCTCCTGTTTCTTATGCTCTTTTGATGCGACCATTGCAGGGATGGCAGATTTAGGCCCCAGTTTTGTGAGGAGAGATTTGTGATCGGTTATCGGGGTAAACTTTCTGCCGATCAGGAACTGTTGGAATTTCTTGATACCAAACAATATGGAGAGTGCCTCCTTTTCAATTTGAGCACAGTTACTTTAGCTCTGTGTGAGCGTTCATGATGTGAACGTGATTGGTTCCTCTTGGCCCTCATCCATTCTGTGGCTAAAGACAGCTCCTACACCGTGGCTGGAATCATCACTCGCTAAGTTAAGCTCACGCTCTGTGTCACAGTGCACATGTAGAGCACGCTGGTGAGACTTCTCTTACAAACGTCGGAAGCTTCCTGCTACGCTTTTGTCCACTCCCACTGGACATCCTTCTCGCGGAACTGGTGCAATGGAGCTAACATGGTCGCTAACTCAGGCAAGAAACGTGCTGTACTGGACCATTCCAAGGAAAGATCTTAACTCAGACATGTCCTGGGGCTTCAGAGCATTGATGACAGCATCAAACTTTCCCTTCACTGGTTGCAAGTCATTTACATCAACTTTCAGACCCAGGTACACAATCTCGGGCTGCACACAAGCACTTTTTGCCCTTTTGCAATTTGACATTGTGGGAATGCAATGTGTGCATTACATCTAACACTTCTCGATTTTATTCCTCGTTGCTTGTCGCGATCAGCACTTTGTCGTGATTGCACAAGCAACTTGGAACTGATTGCAAAATCCTCTCCTTTGTAGCCTGAAAGATTTTGGGGGGAGGACTTTACACCATAAGGGAGCTTGGCGTATCAGTACTGTGCCTTGTGTGTGTTGATGGTGAGATACTGAACATCAAGGTCCAGGTCGGTGATTGGAGCGTGGGCAGGTACAGCAGGAGCGGCGAGGTCGGGGCGAAGGAGCGGCGAGAGACTGTGAAGGGACGGGATCGGGGCCCAGAAGAGGCGAGGGCCCAGGGGCAGCACGGGCCTAGCCCACACTGCAATATGTGTGTGCGCACTGGGTCCGTGCAGCAGAGCTGGTCTCCAGTCGTCCTGGTTAACCCTTGCCACTGGACCAAGACCTAGCTCTGTCAAGCCCGTGTGGTGGCTGGTGTGCAACGGTCACCACACGTTAAAAAAATCCACACACAGGCATCTTCCACCCTTCAACATGTAGTTCGGGATCTGGAATATTAGGTCCTTCATTGAAACACCTGGGAACTCATCCCTTTTTTTGGCGTGGAAGCAAGTCATCCTCGATACGAGGGACTGCCTATGATGATGATGACTGTTGACTCTCTTTCTCAACCAGTCTTTGCTCATGAGGGTTGGCTTGTTGTAGCTCGCTACAATAATAGGCAGCTTTACTGATTGGCCATTGTGTCAAAGTGTACATTCCATTTGTCCATACGTATTTAGGGTTTCTCCGGAGTAGGTTGTTAACTCTTTGTAAGTGGTATTTGAATAAACTTGCTCTCATATGTGTCCTTAGTGATGATAGAGCAGTCCGTCACCATGTCGATACACATAGCAATATATGTGTTGCCATGATCGTGTTAAATGGCGGAGCAGGTTCGAGGGGCCGTATGGCCCACTCCTGCTCCTATTTCTTACAGCCTTCTGGACTCAACATCGAGTTCAAAACTCTCAGAGGGTAAACGCTGCCAATCTTTGGCTCCCATTCCCCCCCCACCCCCAGAGCCTGTTTCTTTCTATTTTTCTCCTTGTCTCCAATGACAGTCGGTCATTATCCCGCCATTCACATCCTATCTCGATTAATGTTTTTCTAACTCCTGGCATTACCATTTCGATTCGGCCCATCATTCCTTTTGGCTATCAAATCTCTCCTGCCTTCCCCTCTATCACAGACCTTCCCTTTGGTTCTTCCTCCTCTCCCCCATTCAGCGCTTGTTAAGAATCCGTTCTTTCCCAACACTCTCCAGTTCTGATGAAGGGTCATCAACCCTGTTTCTCTCTCCACAGACGCTGCCCGACCCGCTGAGTGTCTCCAGCATTCTCTGTTTTTATTCCAGATTCCAGCATCCGCAGTATTTTGCATATATCGATATATTGCTCATTGATCAAAAGTTTTGTACGGAAGTCTTTCTCACGACTGCTAGTGCGCCAGCGCAGCCTTCGGCCGCCTGAGGAAGAGAGTGTTCGAAGATCAGGCCCTCAAACCTACCACCAGGCTCATGGTCTACAGGGCTGTCGTGATACCCGCCCTCCTGTATGGCTCAGAGACATGGAACATGTACAGTAGACACCTCAAATTGCTGGAGAAATACCACCAACGATGTCACCGCAAGATCCTGCAAACCCCCTGGGAGGACAGAGGCACCAACGTTAGCGTCCTCGACCAGGCCAACATCCCCAGCATCGAAGCACTGACCACACTCGATTAGCTCCGCTGGGCAGGCCACATTGTTCACATGCCCGACACGAGACTCCCAAAGAAAGCACTCTACTCGGAACTCCTACATGGTAAGTGAGCCAAAGGTGGGCAGAGGAAACGTTACAGGGACACCCTCAAAGCCTCCCTGATAAAGTGCAACATCCCCACCGACAACTGAGAGTCCCTGGCCAAAGACCGCCCTAAGTGGAGGAAGTGCATCCGGGAGGGCGCTGAGCACCTCGAGTCTCATCGCCGAGAGCATGCAGAAACCAAGCGCAGGCAGCGGAAGGAGCGTGCGGCAAACCAGTCCCACCCTCCCCTTCCCTCAACCACTGTCTGTCTCACCTGTGACAGAGACTGTAATTCCCATATTGGACTGTTCAGCCACCTGAGAACTCACTGAGAGTGGAAGCAAGTCTTCCTCGATTCCGAGGGACTGCCTATGATGATGATTGGTTGAGGGTTGCCGCGAGTGACAGAGATACTGTAGATGCCGAGTTCTTCAACATCAGGTGTGTTCACTCCAACATTGTGACCTCCTCCCTTGTCGCTGCATTGCATTGCCACCAGAATGGTTCTTACTTCCTGCTCGAGATCTGGTTCTGCAAGTTGCTGAAATATGACCTTGCTTCCGGCAGTGAGAACACTTTGCAATTCTGCATCGGCAGGTCTGTGGTGAATGATTTCCACTGCAGCGACAACCAATCACTGAACTGCTCTCACCGACAGGCTTCTGACTCGGTCTCACAGCTTAGGTTTGGTGTTGGCCTTGTGACTGTCGACCTCACCTGCACTGGTCCCAGAGGTCCCGAACATTCTTAGTCGCTGTCTCCATAGATAGCATGTTGTGTCAGATGGAGTGTTGTTCAGTGTGTGTCCGTCCACCAGCCCACACACAGACTTATCGCAGAAACATGGAAAATAGGAGCAGGAGTAGGCCATTCGGCCCCTCGAGCCTGCACCGCCATTCAATATGATCATGGGCTGATCCTGTATCTCAGCACCATATTCCCACTTTTTCCCCAGACCCCTTGATGTCTTTTGTGTCTAGAAATCTATCTATCTCCCTCTTAAATATATTCAGTGACTTGGCCTCCACAGCATTCTGTGGTAGAGAATTCCACAGGTTCACCTCCCTCTGAGTGAAAACATTTCTCCTCATCTCGGTCCTAGATTTCCTGCCCCGTATTCTGAGACTGTGACCCCTTGTTCTAGACTTCCCAGCCCGGGGGAAACATCCTCCCTGCATCCAGTCTGTCCAACCCTGTCAGAATTTTATATTTCAATCAGATCCCCTCTCATTCTTCTAAACTCCAGTGAATACAGGCCCAGTCGACCCAATCTCTCCTCATACGACAGTCCTGCCATCCCAGGAATCAGTCTGGTGAACCTTCGCTGCACTCCCTCTATGACAAGTATATCCTTCCTTAGGTAAGGAGAGCAAAACTGCACACAATACTCCAGGTGTGGTCTCACCAAGGCCCTGTATAACTGGAGTAAGACATCCCTGCTCCTGTACTCAAACCCTCTTGCAATGAAGGCCAACAGACCATTTGCCTCCCTCACTGCTTGCTGCACCGGCATGTTTGTTTTCAATGACTGGTGTACAAGGACACCCAGGTCCCTCTGTACATCCACACTTCCCAAACTATCACCATTTCAATAATACTTTGTCTTTATGTTTTTCCTACCAAAGTGGATAACTTCACATTTGTCCACATTATACTACATCTGCCATGTGTTTGCCCACTCACGCAACCTATCTAAATCGCCTTGCAGCGACTTTGCATCCTCCTCACAACTCACAATCCCACCTAGTTTTGTGTCGTCAGCAAACTTGGAAATATTACATTTGGTTCCCTCATCCAAATCATTGATAGATATTGTGAATAGCTGGGGCCCCAGCACTGATCCCTGTGGTACCCCACTAGTCACTGCCCGCCGCCCCGAAAAAGACATTCTGCTCCCCACCCCGGAAACGACATTGCCCTCGAACAGTCGATGGGCCGTGTGTCGATGCCCCCGACAGCTTCACGCGGCGGGAACCCGCCAGAGGCCGGGCAATAGGTCCGTCCTTAAAGGGGCAGATGCATTGCCACGGCCACCATTTTATTTTAATTGTCGGCCCGACAATGGCGCCCACGGTTTCGGCCGGGCTGCTGGCAAGCCGGCCTGGTACCCACCGTCTTGGGCAACAGACCTCTAGCCTGGCCAAAGCCCCCCGGCCGGTGGCCCAGTGAGCACCAAGTAAGCCTCGCTTGGTGCCCCTCCCCTTTAAGTGAAGAAGAGGGATGTTACTACGCGTCCGCGTAACGCTGATGACACCGCCCGCCTTCCGCCCCGCTCCCAACTCGCCTCCGCTCCTCTGCCGCCCCACACACCGGCCCCGGTGAATTTCTGGAGACAAAGGAGGGCCAATTTCCCTTGGTTACCCGCCCCATCGATGCAGGCGGTAATTCGCCATCAAATTCTAATTATCTGCCCCAAACGGGGCGGGGGGCAGTTTCGGCCCCAGGTTCTCATGACCTACAATGCACTCACCGGTGGTCTGACTGTGTTTTGGATTCTGGTACCAGACTTACAGCTCTCCGCTATCTCAAACGGCTTTGGGTCGAAATGCTTGTCGAATCTCTCGACCATGTCTTCGAACAACGCGAGAAGGTTTGTCAGCGTTCCATACACATCCGGCCCGATCTCCGTCAGAAATGTTGCTTTCATTCCCGTTCACGAATTACTTCATTTTGAGCTTGAACATTCTCATCTGCACCTTCGGCCTCAATAATGGTGTTGGCCCTAAAGAGACCTCTCCATATGCTCAATGCAAGAACGGGATCATTGGCGAGCTCAGTCAGGTACACCGAGGCTGCCGATGAATCCCTGGCGCGGTCCTGATTGTCCCGATCCCGTCGAACGGTGACTCACCACGCTACCCCTGCAATAGGACAGAGACAGGCTGAGTGAGTGGGCAAAAATTTGTCAGATGCAGTATAATGTCGGAAAGTGTGAGGTCATGCACTTTGAAGAAAAAAATCAAAGAGCAAGTTATTATTTAAATGGAGAAAGATTGCAAAGTGCCGCAGTACAGTGGGACCTGGGGGTACTTGTGCATGAAACACAAAAGGTTAGTATGCAGGTACAGCAAGTGATCAGGAAGGCCAATGGTATCTTGGCCTTTAATGCAAAGGGGATGGAGTATAAAAGCAGGGAAGTCTTGCTACAGTTATACAGGGTATTGGTGAGGCCACATCTGGAGTACTGCGTGCAGTTTTGGTTTCCATATTTACGAAAGGATATACTTGCTTTGGAGGCCGTTCAGAGAAGGTTCACTAGGTTGATTCCGGGGATGAGGGAGTTGATGTCAGAGGTAACTTCGATGGTATGAAACATAGAAAGTAGGTGGAGGAGTAGGCCATTCGGCCCTTCGATCCATTCAATAAGATCATGGCTGATCATTCCCTCAGTACCTCTTTCCTGCTTTCTCTCCATACCCTTGATCCCTTTAGCCCTAAGGGCCATATCTAACTCCCTCTTGAATATATCCAATGAACTGGCATCAACAACTCTCTGCGGCAGGGAATTCCACAGGTTCACAATTCTCTGGGTGAAGAAGTTTCTCCTCATCTCGGTCCTAAATGGCTTACCCCTTATCCTTAGACTGTGACCCCTGGTTCTGGACTTCCCCAACATCGGGAACATTCTTCCTGCATCTAACCTGTCCAATCCCATCAGAATTTTATATGTTTCTATGAGATTCCCGCTCATTCCTGAAAGCCTCCCTGATAAAGTGCAACATCCCCACCGACACCTGGGAGTCCCTGGCCAAAGACCGCCCTAAGTGGAGGAAGTGCATCCGGGAGGGCGCTGAGCACCTCGAGTCTCGTCGCCGAGAGCATGCAGAAACCAAGCGCAGGCAGCGGAAGGAGCGTGCGGCAAACCAGTCCCACCCTCCCCTTCCCTCAACCACTGTCTGTCCCACCTGTGACAGGGAATGTAATTCCCGTATTGGACTGTTCAGTTACCTGAGAACTCACTTTAAGAGTGGAAGCAAGTCTTCCTCGATCCCGAGGGACTGCCTACGATGATGAGATTTCGATGTTTCTATGTTTCCTCCTGTAACGGGACATTGGTGACCCAGTTGGGCATTTTTTGACAATCCACCACGACCCGTAGTGATTTATTTTCTGACACCAGCTGTTTATGTCAACAATTTTTTGGACTAAATTCAAATTCTCCAACTGGTATGGTGGGATTTGAGGTCAGTTTCTCGGGATTATTTGCTTGCGTAGTTAGACAAGAGCGGTCAGACCGAACCATGTGACTATACATTGCAAATAGATACGAGGGAGGCCATTTGGCCCCTCTAGTTCTACCTCCCATGGAACCCGACCAAACCCCAGCCTAGCGTCTAACTGCCCCTTGGGCGGTTCCAGCGTTTTCATGTACACATTGTCTCATGGCCCAGGTCAGGGATGTGTTTCCTGATATTACTCCTGAACGGCCCTTTTCCCTGCGGCTCCTGGGGCCGAGGTCTAACTCGCGCTCAGGATTAACTCGGTCACTCCAGAAGCTCCACACCATTCAGGACAAAGTAACCCATCTGATTGGCAGCCCACAAGAACATTAGAAATAGGAGCAGGAGTAGGCCATAGGGTCCCTCAGTACTGCCCCTCCGACAGTGCGGCGCTCCCTCAGTACTGCCCCTCCGACAGTGCGGCGCTCCCTCAGTACTGCCCCTCCGACAGTGCAGCACTCCCTCAGTACTGCCCCTCCGACAGTGCGGCGCTCCCTCAGTACTGCCCCTCCGACAGTGCAGCACTCCCTCAGTACTGCTCCTCCGACAGTGCGGCACTCCCTCAGTACTGCCCCTCCGACAGTGCGGCGCTCCCTCAGTACTGCCCCTCCGACAGTGCAGCACTCCCTCAGTACTGCCCCTCCGACAGTGCGGCACTCCCTCAGTACTGCCCCTCCGACAGTGCAGCACTCCGTCAGTACTGCCCCTCCGACAGTGCGGCACTCCCTCAGTACTGCACTGGGAGTGTCGGCTTGGATTGTGTGCTTATGTCTCTGGAGTGGGCTTGAGCCCACGGCCAGCTGAGTCCGAGGCGGGAGTGATACCCACTGAGCCACACACTGTGGAGCATTAGGTTACGGTTAAGGCTGTCTGCCGTCAGAAGCCAGCAGCAAGGAGGAAGTACTGTGGTGAGAAACACAGCATAGTCACATGTCGTGGGTTTGGATTGAAAGGAAGTTTGCTGAACAGTTGCTGTGTGAGCAGACACAGGTCTGGGTGCAGTCTGATCATGGTGATAGTGCACTGACACCAACCAGGCCCCTCTGAGCAGATGCTCGATCAGGAGGTGGCTGTACTGGTGAAGGGTCTCGGCCAAGTCTCCCCTCCCACCATCCTCGGCCTTTGGGCCGCAGCTCAGTGATTGCCACATCTGCAGTTACCTCTCTCCATCCCTCCCCCCACTCGAATATCCTTCCTCTTCTCACACAGTGCCTCGGAGCTGATGCTGGCTTGCTTCCAAACTGACACCAGTAGTAGCTGTATTATAAAAAGGATTTAAGAACATAAGAAATAGGAGCAGGAGTAGGCCATATGGCCCCTCGAGCCTGCTCCACCATTTAATACCATCATGGCTGATCCGATCATGGACTCAGTTCCACTTCCCTGCCCGCTCCCCATAACCCTTAATCCCTTATCGGTTAAGAAACTGTCTATCTCTGTCTTAAATTTATTCAATGTCCCAGCTTCCACAGCTCTCTGAGGCAGCGAATTCCAGATTTACAACCCTCTGAGAGAAGAAATTTCTCCTCCTCTCAGTTTTAAATGGGCGGCCTCTTATTCTAAGATCATGCCCCCTAGTTTTAGTCTCCCCATCAGTGGAAACATCCTCTCTGCATCCACCTTGTCAAGCCCCCTCATAATCTTATACGTTTCGATAAGATCACCTCTCATTCTTCTGAATTCCAATGAGTAGAGGCCCAACCTACTCAACCTTTCCTCATAAGTCAACCCCCTCATCTCCGGAATCAACTGAGTGAACCTTCTCTGAATTGGCTCCAAAGAAAGTATATCCTTTCGTAAATATGGAAACCAAAACTGCACGCAGTATTCCAGGTCTGGCCTCGCCATAGAAACATAGAAACATAGAAAATAGGTGCAGGAGTAGGCCATTCGGCCCTTCGAGCCTGCACCGCCATTCAATAAGATCATGGCTGATCATTCACCTCAGTACCCCTTTCCTGCTTTCTCTCCATACCCCTTGATCCCTTTAGCCATAAGAACCATATCTAACTCTTGAATATATCTAATAAACTGGCATCAACAACTCTCTGTGGTAGAGAATTCCACAGGTTAACAACTCTGAGTGAAGAAGTTTCTCCTCAACCCTTATCCTTAGACTGTGTCCCTGGTTCTGGACTTCCCCAACATCGGGAACATTCTTCCTGCATCTAACCTGTCCAGTCCCGTCAGAATTTTATATGTTTCTATGAGATCCCCTCTCATCCTTCTAAACTCCAGTGAATACAGGCCCAGTCGATCCAGTCTCTCCTCATATGTCAGTTCCACCATCCCAGGAATCAGTCTGGTGAACCTTCGCTGCACTCCCTCAATAGCAAGAATGTCCTTCCTCAGATTAGGAGACCAAAACTGAACACAATATTCCAGGTGAGGCCTCACCAAGGCCCTGTACAACTGCAGTAAGACCTCCCTGCTCCTATACTCGAATCCCCTCGCTATGAAGGCCAATATACCATTTGCCTTCTTCACCGCCTGCTGTACCTGCATGCCAACTTTCAATGACTGATGAACCATGACACCCAGGTCTCGTTGCACCTCCCCTTTTCCTAATCTGTCACCATTCAGATAATATTCTGTCTTCCTGTTTTTGCCACCAAAGTGGATAACCTCACATTTATCCACATTATACTGCATCTGCCATGCATTTGCCAACTCACCTAACCTGTCCAATTCACCCTGCAGCCTCTTAGCATCCTCCTCACAGCTCACACCGCCACCCAGCTTAGTGTCATCTGCAAAATTGGAGATATTACACTCAATTCCTTCATCTAAATCATTGATGTATATTGTAAACAGCTGGGGTCCCAGCACTGAACCTTGCGGCACTCCACTAGTCACTGCCTGCCATTCTGAAAAGGACCCGTTTATCCCGACTCTCTGCTTCCTGTCTGCCAACCAGTTCTCTATCCACGTCAGTACATTATCCCCAATACCATGTGCTTTAATTTTGCACACCAATCTCTTGTGTGGGAGCTTGTCAAAAGCCTTTTGAAAGTCCAAATACACCACATCCACTTGTTCTCCCTTGTCCACTCTACCAGTTACATGCTCAAAAAATTCCAGAAGATTTGTCAAGCATGATTTCCCTTTTATAAATCCATGCTGACTTGGAACGATCCTATCACTGCTTTCCAAATGTGCTGCTATTTCATCTTTAATAATTGATTCCAACATTTTCCCCACCACCAATGTCAGGCTAACCAGTCCATAATTACCCACTTTCTCTCCCCCTCCTTTTTTAGAAAGTGGGGTTACATTAGCTCTGTCTGTAGGAACTGATCCAGAGTCAATAGAATGTTGGAAAATGATCACCAATGCATCCACTAATTCTTGGGCCACGTCCTTAAGTACTCTGGGATGCAGACTATCAGGCCCCGGGGATTTATCGGCTTTTAATCCCATCAATTTCCTTAACACAATTTCCTGACTAATAAGGATTTCCTTCAGTTCCTCCTTCTCACTAGACACCAATACCCTGTGTAGCTGTAGCAAGACTTCCCTGCTTTTATACTCCATCCCCTTTGCAATAAAGGCCAAGATACCATTGGCCTTCCTGATCACTTGCTGTACCTGCATACTATCCTTTTGTGTTTCATGTACAAGGACCCCCAGGTCCCGCTGTACTGCAGCACTTTGAAATTTTTCTCCATTTAAATTATAATTTGCTTTTTGATTTTTTTTCTGCCAAAGTGCATGACCTCACACATTCCAACATTATACTCCACCTACCAAATTTTTGTCCACTCACTTAGCCTGTCTATGTCCTTTTGCAGATTTTTTGTGTCCTCCTCACACATTGCTTTTCCTCCCATCTTTGTATCGTCAGCAAACTTGGCTACGTTACACTCAGTCCCTTCTTCCAAGTCGTTAATATAGATTGTAAATAGTTGGGGTCCCAGCACTGATCCCTGCGGCACCCCACTAGTTACTGGTTGCCAACCAGAGAATGAACCATTTATCCCGACTCTCTGTTTTCTGTTAATTAGCCAATCCTCTATCCATACCAATATATTACCCCCAACCCCGTGAACTTTTATCTTGTGCAGTAACCTTTTATAGAGGCACTGGAGAGGGTGCAGAGAAGATTTACAAGGATGATACCAGAAATGCGAAGTATAGAAACATAGAAACATAATTGAAAATAGGTGCAGGAGTAGGCCATTCGGCCCTTCGAGCCTGCACCACCATTCAATAAGATCATGGCTGATCATTCACCTCAGTACCCCTTTCCTGCTTTCTCTCCATACCCCTTGATCTCCTTAGCCATAAGGGCCATATCTAACTCCCTCTTGAATATATCCAATGAACTGCCTTTTCCTAAATTGCCGCTATTCAGATATACATATCAGGAAAGAATGAACAGGCTGGGTCTATTTTCTCTTGAAAAAAGAAGGCTGGGGAGGTGACCTAATAGAAGTCTTTAAAATGATGAAAGGTTTTGTTCGAGCGGATACAAAAGTAATGGACCGGAAATTCTGGCCTTGCTGGGTGCAGACTGAGCTGGTGAGGCCTCGTAAAAGCCGGTTCTCGGGGAAAGATGCACAGGCGCAGAAAACCGGCTTCTCCGATCTGTCAGGATTTCTCCGTACAGACCCTCCACCTCCCTGGGAAGAGGACATCCGCGTGGGAGAGAGCGGGATATTTGCTGCACTCATGCCCAGCGAATGTCCTTCAAACCTTTATGCCCGGTAAAAGCAGGCGTATAGCTTACTTTTACCAGCGTGAGAGTTTTAAAACATATAAAAATTTAATTTAGGCACTGATTTCTATATTCGAAACCCTGCCCACTAAGGGAAGTTTATTTGTAACACTATTTAAACACATTGAAACAAATTCCCCAAAAATATATATTTTTTTCTAAAACATTTAACATAATTTAATTTTAAATATGCTAAGTGCTTTATTGATTTATTGTGCTGTGTTTCGGTGTTTTAGGGTTTTTCTCATTGATAGTAATGCGATAGTAAACAGAGCTCCCATTTTTATCAATGAGAATACTGCACAGTGATTGGTGGTCCCGACCCACGTGACTCCAGCACGTACGTACGTACCTGACAGGCATCTCTCCGTGCACTGCGCAGCGAATCTCGGCCTCTGACCGGGATCCTACGTTCCGGGACCACCAGGTACTTTTGTAGATTGTTTTCAGGTCGGAAGCGTTTGTTTGCAGGAAGCCTCCGAACGCAATTTTCCCCCGAATGTTTCCACTTGTGTGGAAGAGCATAGCTAATCTTGAGGATGTAACGAACAGGGTGGATAAAGGGGAACCAGTGGATGTGGTGTATTTGGACTTCCAGAAGGCATTTGACAAGGTGCCACATAAAATGTTACTGCACAAGATAAAAGTTCACGGGGTTGGGGGTAATATATTACATGGATAGAGGATTGGCTAACTAACAGAAAACAGAGAGTCGGGATAAATGGTTCATTCTCTGGTTGGTAACCAGTAACTAGTGGGGTGCCGCAGGGATCAGTGCTAGGATCCCAACTATTTACAATCTATATTAACGACTTGGAAGAAGGGACTGAGTGTAACGTAGCCAAGTTTGCTGACGATACAAAGATGGGAGGAAAAGCAATGTGTGAGGAGGACACACAAAATCTGCAAAAGGACACAGACAGGCTAAGTGAGTGGGCAAAAATTTGGCAGATGGAGTGTAATGTTGGAAAGTGTGAGGTCATGCACTTTGGTAGAAAAAAATTGAACAGCAAGTTATTATTTAAATGGAGAAAGATTGCAAAGTGCTGCAGTACAGCAGGACCTGGGGGTATTTGTGCATGAAACACAAAAGGTTAGTATGCAGGTACAGCAAGTGATCAGGAAGGCCAATGGAATCTTGGCATTTATTGCAAAGGGGATGGAGTATAAAAGCAGGGAAGTCTTGCTACAGCTGTACAGAGTATTGGTGAGGCCACACCTGGAATACTGCGTGCAGTTTTGGTTTCCATATTTACGAAAGGATATACTTGCTTTGGAGGCAGTTCAGAGAAGGTTCACTCGGTTGATTCCAAGGATGAGGGGGTTGACTTATGAGGAAAGGTTGAGTAGGCTGGGCCTCTACTCATTGGAATTCAGAAGAATGAGAGGTGATCTTATCGAAATGTATAAGATTATGAGGGAGGCTTGACAAGGTGGATGCAGAGAGGATGTTTCCACTGACGGGGGAGACTAGAACTAGAGGGCATAATCTTAGAATAAGGGGCCACCCATTTAAAACTGAGATGAGGAGGAATTTTTTCTCTCAGAGGGTTGTAAATCTGTGGAATTCGCTGCCTCAGAGAGCTGTGGAAGCTGGGACATTGAATATATTTAAGACAGAGATAGACAGTTTCTTAACCAATAAGGGAATAAGGGGTTATGGGGAGCGGGCAGGGAAGTGGACCTGAGTCCATGATCGGATCAGCCATGATCGTATTAAATGGCGGAGCAGGCTCGAGGGGCCATATGGCCTACTCTTGTTCCTATTTCTTATGTTCTTATGTAAAGGCCCTCAATATAAGATAGTCACCAAGAAATCCAATGGGGAATTCAGGAGAAACTTCTTCACCCAGAGAGGGGTGAGAATGTGGAACTCGCTGCCACAGGGAGGGGTTGAGGCGAATAGTATCGATGCATTTAAGGGGAGGCTAGACAAGTATATGGGGGAGAAGGGAATAGAGGGTTATGCTGATAGATTTAGATGAGGAAAGACGGGAGGAGGCTCGAGTGGAGCATAAATGCCGGCATGGACTGGTTGGGCCCAGTGGCCTGTTTCTGGGCTGTATATCCGATGTAATCCTAACGTAATCTCATTGAATGGCGGAACAGGCTCAAGGGGCTGAATGGCCTACTCCTGTTCCTATTTTTTTTTGGAAATGCTGGTTGAAGGCATGTTGCTCAATCTCTGCTCATTGAATAGTGCTCTGGGACCTTCTGTCACACCTGGTTTACGATTGATGCTAATCATGACGCACTTAGACTTGGTGAAGAAGAGGAAAAGGTGAAGGAGACTTAATTTATATAGATTGTCACAATCTATATCAATGATTTGGATGAGGGACCCAATGTAATTTATCCAAGTTTGCTGATGGTACATAGGTAGGTGGGAATGTGAGTTGTGAGGAGGATGCAAAGAGGCTTTAGGGGAGACTAGAACTAGGGGGCATAATCTTAGAATAAGGGGCCGCCTATTTAAAGCTGAGATGAGGAGAAATTTCTTTGAGGGTAGTAAATCTGTGAATTCGCTGCCCCAGAGAGCTGTGGAAGCTGGGACATTGAATATATTTAAGACAGAGATAGACAGTTTCTTAACTGATAAGGGAATAAGGGGTTATGGGGAGCGGGCAGGGAAGTGGAGCTGAGTCCGTGATCAGATCAGCCATGATCTTATTGAATGGTGGAGCAGGCTCAAAGGGCCGTATGGCCTATTCCTGCTCCTATTTCTTATGTTCTTATGTTCAACATTCATACACCCTCCAGGGAAAGGCGGTAAAGATGGTGGAGATAGAAAGAGATTTGGGCATTCTAGTGCACACATCCTTAAAGGTGCACGAGCAGTGCCATGCAGCGATAGCTAGAGCAAATAGGGTGTTGGGGTGTATCCATAGGACAAATGAGTATAAGACGAGGCGTACTGTTGTGTCCTTGTGCAAGACCTTGGTCAGGCCGCACTTGGAATTCTGGGTCCAGTTTTGGTCTCCTCATATAGAAACATAGAAGTTTACAGCGCAGGAGGCCATTTCGGCCCATCGTGTCCGTGCCGGCCGACAAAGAGCCGCATGGTGGGTGATGTTGAGGCTCTGGAAAGGGTGCAGAAGAGGGCCACGAGACTAATTCCAAGTCTAAAGCATCTTCATTATCAAGATAGGTTAAAAGGGTCGGGACTCTTTACCTTAGAGCAGCGTAGACCTAGGGGGATATGATTGAGGTTTATGATAATGAAGGGAGTAGAGAGTGTTCCAGCTGACAGTTTATTTCAACTAAATAAGTTAGGCAGGACCAGGGGCACAAATTTTAAGTTGTATAAGGCTAGATGGGAGGTGGTTCTTTTCCCAGAGAACAGGAGGTCTCTGGAACAAGCTGCCCTCTCATGTGGTGGATACAGACTCACTGAATTCCTTCAAGTAAAAGCTGGATTTATTTCTGGCTGCGGTGGAGATCACTTGTTACAGACGGCAGGTAGCACAGGGAATATAGTGGCCAGAGTGATCGCCTGGATGGGTTGGAGAGTAAGTTCCCAGATTTTTTCCCCAAATTGGCCAGGGTTTTTTTTTCTGTTTTTTTTTTTGCCTCTCCCGGCAGATCACATGGTTTGGGGTGGGGTGGAGTGTATATGTTGTGATACACAAGGTATTGGGATTGTGTGGGATAGATACGATGGGCCAGATAGTCTTTACCTGTCCGTCATTGTTCATGTGTTCGTAAGGGGATATAGACAGGTTAAGTGAGTGGGCAAGAACATGGTAAATGGAATAGAAAGTGGAGAAATGTGAAGTTATCCACTTTGATCGGAAAAATAGAAAAGCAGAGTATTTTTTTTAAATGGTGAGAGATTGGGAAATGTTGGTGTTCAGAGGGACCTGGGTTCCTTGTACACCAATCACTGAAAGTTAACCTGCAGGTACAGCAAGTGATTAAAGCAAATGGGATGTTGGCCTTTATTACAGGAGGATTTGAGTATAAGAGCAAAGATACCTTACTGCAATTATATCGGGCCCTGGTGAGACCACACCTGGAGCATTGTGCACAGTTTTGGTCTCCTTTCCTAAGGAAGGATATACTTGCCATAGAGGGAGTGCAAGAAATCATAGAATCACAAGTTTAATCATAGGCAGTGTCTCGTATCGAGGATGACTTGCTTCCACGCCAAAAAGGATGAGTTCCCAGGTGTTTCAATGAAGGACCTAATATTCCGGATCCCGAACTACATGTTGAAGGGTGGAAGATACCTGTGCGTGGATTTTTTTAACGTGGGGTGACCGTTGCACACCAGCCACCACACGGGCTTGACAGAGCGAGGTCTTGGTCCAGGGGCAAGGGTTAACCAGGACGACTGGAGACCAGCTCTGCTGCACGGAAGGAGGCCACTTGGCCCATCGTGTTCTCGCCAGCCAACAAGAGACTATCCAGCCTAATCCCACTTGCCAGCACTCGGTCAATAGCCCTGTAGGTCATGGATGTGAACTTGAAATGCCAAGTACTTTTGAAATGTGGTGAGGGAGTGAGTTCTAGACCCCTGGGTTTAAAAAAAGTCTCAGATCCTCCTACCAATTACTTTAATTCTATGCCCCCTAGTTGTTGACACTCTAAGGGAAACCAGTCTGTTATCCAGGCCCCTCAATTTTATACACACCAATGTGGTCTCCCTCAGCCTCCTCTAATCCAAAGGAAACAACCACAGCCTATCCAATCTTTCGTCATCACTAAAATTCTCCACTCCTGACATTCTTGTACATCTCCTCAGTACTCTACAGTGCAGTCACATCCCACTTCTACTAACATGGTCAGAACTGTACACAGTTCTCTGGCCAACTAGTGTTATGGTGTGTACAGATAATTGTTAGATAGAGTTTGGGAGAAGATGTGTTCCATGTCTGACCTTTGAAGAATTAGGAGCGTACTCCACTAGTCACTAAGGTCATACCTCAACCCAGAATCCATCTTCAAGATGCAGATATAGATTTTAAAATCTATGTGCATTAAGGCTAATCTTGTTGGTAGACCTAGCCTAGCAGGCACGATGGAGAAATGTAAAACAGCTGTGGCCTTCGAGAAGCCCAATTTATTAAATTATCCCCAACCAGCGACAGAATTAACATTAGGGAAAGCGCACGAGAGAGAGCACGGAAAATTACGAGACACGAGAAATCTTGACCAAAAAACACTTTATTCAGAATAGTTTTCTGCAATTGCAAAATTACAAGATTCCGTTACAGAGCAAGCTTCCAGCTGCAAGAGGCTACTTGGGAGTGATGGTTACCTGCCCACTTCTTCTCCAAAGAATAGCAGTGATGGCCCTTTAAACCCACCCCCCCAGCCACACAATTGTACCAATTCAGACAAAATGTGACATGGTCACTATTACCCAATTTAATTAAAGGCTCCTTTTTTCAAGCTAGCTCTAATGGGGAAATCAATGGAGGCAGGTGTACACAATAATCCACACTGGCCAAAAACAGTTAGAAAGGACCTGGTGAAAGAGTAGAGGCTGATGGGCATATGGCAAGTGGACAAGATCTGGTGGGCAAGTTAGAAGCACTTGCGGTGGACTATGGAGGGCCCAGACTCATCATATTCCTGCTTACTGATCCACATTTGCTGGAAGGTGGAGAGAGAAGCCAAGATGGATCCTCCGATCCACACTGAATACTTCCTCTCTGGCGGAGCAATGATCTTAATCTTCATTGTGCTCGGAGCCAAGGCTGTGATTTCCTTCTGCATTCGATCAGCGATACCGGGATACATGGTGGTTCCACCAGACAAGACCGTGTTGGCGTACAGATCTTTCCTGATGTCTACATCACATTTCATGATGCTGTTGAAACAGGTCTCATGGAGCCCAGAAGCTTCCATCCCAATGAAGGAGGGTTGGAAGAGGGTTTCTGGGCATCTGAAACGCTCATTGCCGATGGTGATGACTTGGCCATCGGGGAGCTCGTAACTTTTCTCCAAGGTTGAGGAAGAGCTAGCCGTCTGCATCTCAGATTCAAAATCTAGGGCCACGTAGGCAAGTTTCTCCTTGATGTCACGCACGATCTCCCTCTCGGCTGTGGTTGTGAAGGAGTAACCACGTTCAGTGAGGATCTTCATCAAATAGTCAGTGAGATCCCGGCCAGCCAGGTCTAGACGCAGGATGGCATGAGGCAAGGCGTACCCTTCATAGATTGGCACGGTGTGGGATACACCATCACCAGAATCTAGCACAATGCCAGTTGTGCGACCAGAGGCGTACAAGGACAGCACAGCTTGAATGGCGACGTACATGGCCGGTGTGTTGAAGGTCTCAAACATGATCTGGGTCATCTTCTCCCGGTTGGCTTTGGGGTTGAGGGGTGCCTCGGTGAGGAGAACAGGATGCTCCTCTGGGGCCACTCGCAGCTCATTGTAAAAGGTGTGATGCCAGATCTTCTCCATGTCATCCCAGTTGGTCACAATCCCATGTTCGATTGGGTACTTCAGGGTCAGAATCCCTCTCTTGCTCTGGGCTTCATCACCAACATAACTGTCTTTCTGACCCATTCCCACCATCACACCCTAGAACAGGGAATAAAACAGTGAATTCACAATAAGCCAGGCTAAAGACAGTCAGACAGAAATATAGTCAGCTCCTGTTCTGACTTGTGTGCAGTACTTTTGAAGAGCACAACTGCATTGAAGACATTTAGGTTGCTGTGTGATGGCTCAGGGGAAGGCAGCACTCCTGCCAGAGTCAGAAGGTTGTGGGTTCAAGTGACAGGAGCGCCACACTGACAGCAGAGCAGCACAGACAGAGCGTCGCACTGGCAGAGGGACAGCACGGAGGGAGCACCACACTGACAGCAGGGCAGCACAGACAGAGCGTCGCACTGGCAGAGGGACAGCACGGAGGGAGCACCACACTGACAGCAGGGCAGCACAGACAGAGCGTCGCACTGGCAGAGGGACAGCACGGAGGGAGCACCACACTGACAGCAGGGCAGCACAGACAGAGCGTCGCACTGGCAGAGGGACAGCACAGACAGAGCGTCGCACTGGCAGAGGGACAGCACGGAGGGAGCACCACACTGACAGCAGGGCAGCACAGACAGAGCGTCGCACTGGCAGAGGGACAGCACAGACGGAGCGTCGCACTGACAGCAGGGCAGCACAGACAGAGCGTCGCACTGGCAGAGGGACAGCACAGACGGAGCGTCGCACTGACAGCAGGGCCATCTTTCAGATGAGATCCAAAACAGAGACTCCATCTGATCTGAGGTGGACAAAAGGATCCCATGGCCACTATGTTGAAGAGCAGGAGTTCTCCAGTGTCTTGGACCAATATTTATCCCTCAAACAACCACCCAGATTATCTGATTATATTGCTGTTTGCAAATTAGCTTTTGCATTTTCTACATTACAACAGTGACTACACTTCAAAAAGTACTTCATTGGCAGTGAAGTGCCTGGAGACAGCAGTGGTGAATGGCACTATATAAATGCAAGTCTGTGCCAAGAGCCAAGCATGCTCAGATGGGGATTAAAGTTGGAGGCAGCAAGGTGCCCAAACACTAACTGCTAATCACAACCCAATGACAAACCAGATTCTGCATTGCCTTCATTGCAGGTGTGACTATACTTGTATTTCACAAAGCACTTTTAGAATGTCCTCAGGCCATGAAGGGAGTTCTAGTGCAAGAGTTTTGCATCACTGCACTTTATTTTCCAATAGTCCTGCATTATTCCTTCGATGGGAGCAATAGCTGCAGGAGGGAAAGGTGGCCATTAAAAAAAAAAGTGAATGAGTGCAGAGTTGAAGATATTAGTTCCGTTCCAGCATTAATGGAACCAAGATGGGCACATGGAAATGAAAGATACCCTTTATCCAAATTGAATGGTGGACAGGCTCAAGGGACTGGCAGAATCCTCACCCTGATCATGGATCGACTGGTCTGGGCTGTATGCAGAAGATACAGGCGAGAAAGCAGGAAGGGGGTACTGAAGTTTCATGTTCAGCCATGAACTCATTGAATGGCGGTGCAGGCTAGAAGGGCTGAATGGCCTGCTCCTGCACCTATTTTCTATGTTTCTATGTTTCTATGTGTGGGTGTGTTTGTATCATCCCCTCCAGCACCATTACTGCAAGTGGGGATCTCCAAGGGGCTTGAAACACAGCAGTCCACATTCCCACAGATGCTGCCCGACCCATTTAGTGTTTCCACTATATTCTATCACCCACTGCACTGTTTATGGGATGGTGCTGTGCACCAATTGACTGCCACATTTACCGACAAATGCCTGTATTCAAGATCAATCACTTCCCATGAAGCCCAATCACAATGCAGTCATGGGATCTTTACATGCATCCACCAGAGGTAGAAACTCCCTCAAACATCTCATCCAAAAGACAACTCCCTCAGCACTGGGGGGTCAGCCAAGATTTTTGTGCTCAAGTCTCGAGTTGGACTTGAACCCACAGCCTTCAGGGCAAGACAGACACCCACTGAGCCAGTCACCAAGAATGCTGCACCAACTCTGCCCTGGAAACAATCCAGGGGGACAAAAGCCCAGGTTTCAGATCCTCAAAACTGCTTACACAATAGTTCAGCAGAGAAGCCATGCAGCCCATCAGGTCTGCACCAAACATTCAACAAATAATCCAGTTAGTCCCACACCGCCACTCATTCTTCAACATGACAATATCCACTCCCCCACATTTATCTAATTCCCTTTGGAAGGCTACTATTTAATCTGTATCCACCACCCACCCAGGTAGTTCATTATAAATCCAAGCCACTCATTGGTTTTCCTTATTGCCAATCTGTGCAATCACCTCAAATCTGGGCCCTCCAGTAAGCAATGCTTCAGTCACTGGAAACAGTCTTGCACACAAGGCTACAGAAACAGGGGTTGGACAGGAGCTCAAATTCAAAACAACTCCATAGGATTGACACTTGTACAGCAAAAAGCAAGCACCAGCAAGGGTTAATGCTCACAGGCAACAGCAGGAGACTGCACACCAAACTCCTCACTGGCTGAAAAAAACATTTCAGTTACAAGGACCCCCAGGATCCAGCCCCACCCCCCCCCCCCCCCCCCCACACACACACACACACACACACACACACACAGCCAGGAGGACCTAGCCCCCCCCACCCCAGGACCAGATTGGAAGACCACCCAATGTCCCAGTTGAAAGACTCACCTGGTGTCGGGGCCGGCCCACGATGGAGGGGAACACAGCCCTGGGAGCATCGTCCCCAGCAAACCCAGCCTTGCACATCCCGGATCCATTGTCCACCACCAGAGCTGCAATTTCATCATCAGCCATGGTTCCAGAATCTGCAGGGAGTGACTGAAACACAGAAAGAGAAAGCCCCCATTAATATAGAGACACAAGGACACAGAGCCCAACCACACAACACATTGTAGACCAACCCTTCAGCAAGTTAAAGCCAGTTCCCCTTTTTAGAAAATAAGTTCCCAACACAAAGTCACAACTAAAAACTCACAACTCAAGTCTTTAGAACCACACCCAGCAAAAAAAAAAGACAGCATTCAAAAGTTAGATCAGAACTTACGACTAGTTTGAAACAAACCCCTGCCCCTGCCCCTGCCCCTGCCCCTGCCCCTGCCCCTGCCACACCTAGTTTGCCAGCTGCCACTTACCACCTCTCACACAATGCTGACTCTGCTCTGTGCACAAGGGAGGACCAATGAATCATCAGCCTTCCTTCCTGCTTTCTTTATACTGCACTGGGCCCCTCCCCATCCCATCACAGGGCAGCCAGCCACTGCGGTGCAGGGGGAGGGGCCCAGAACAGCCAATTGAGGTGCAGGGGGAGGGGCCCAGAACAGCCAATTGAGGTGCAGGGGGAGGGGCCCAGAACAGCCAATTGAGGTGCAGGGGGAGGGGCCCAGAACAGCCAATTGAGGTGCAGGGGGAGGGGCCCAGAACAACTCTTTTCGGGAAGCAAAAATAAACATTAAATCATCCCCCCACCCCCCCCACCACCCCGATCTGGGGGACACTCCAAACACTTTTCACGTGCCCTTTTTTTTTGTGATTTTTATGTTTTTTGGGGGGTTTTTTGGGCAGTAAAACCACAGATATATATATATATACAAGTGCCCCCTATAAAAGGTGAGGGGGACACTAAAAGCGGCAATGAAAACAAATTAAACTTTAAAACGTAAAATCAAATTAAAATTTGGTTGCCGGGCGTGATGATGCACTCCAGTCCCTCCGGTGCCCACCTCTCGCGGAAGGCCGCGAGCGTACCGGTGGACACCGCGTGCTCCATCTCCAAGGACACCCTGGACCGGATGTAAGAGCGGAAGAGAGGCAGGCAGTCAGGCTGAACGGCCCCCTCGACCACCCGCTGCCTGGACCGGCTGATGGCACCCTTGGCCGTGCCCAGGAGCAGTCCTACGAGGAGGCCCTTGGACCTACCCGCTCCCCTCCGCACAGGGTGCCCAAAGATCAGGAGCGTGGGACTAAAGTGCAGCCAGAAATTGAGGAGCAGCCCCTTTAAATAATGAAACAGGGGCTGCAACCTCGTGCATTCAATAAAAAACATGGAACACGGACTCCTCCAGACCGCAGAAATTGCAGGCGGCCTGGGAGCCCGTGAACCGACTTAAAAATTTGTTGCATGGGACTGCTCCGTGCACCACCCTCCAGGCCAAGTCCCCGATGAATAGTGGGAGGACCCCTGCGTAGAGTGCACTCCATCGGGGACCCCCGCCTCCTCCGGACGGCAAGATGGTACGCCATGGCGTGTCCGGACGGCTGGCGAGGATGGCAAAGTTGAGGGTGTGCAGGAGCAGCCCGTACAGGAAACCCCTCCGCGCGGAACTGAAAGGCACGGAGGGGATTTCCTCGAAGCGGCTCAAGTTGTGAGGCGCCGGCCCCCGAGGGAGGTTCCGGGGTCTGGCACCGATGAGGAATTCCGTCCGGACGGGGGGTCAGTTCGGACGGGATCTCCCCACGTGCTTGAGCCTCCTCGATGCACCTAACGGAGTCGGGGCCCAGAGCTCTTTTTAGCGACTCGATGGCATCGGCCGCGCGGCGGACGTTGGCTGAATTTAGGCGCCGTGCCAGCGTGTCTGGCGCCATCCAGCCCGCTCCTCCACCATCAAGCAGGTCCCTGACCCTGGTCACCTCACCAGCCACAGCCCTCTCTTCCGACTGCCTCCTAAAACCTCGGTCGTGGAGGTACGGAAGGGGCCAAGTATAACCAATTCAGGCTCAGGGAGCAGTGGGGACGATCATTCATTGATTGGCACCTTTTGTACCGTCAGTTCTTTTGAACAATAAACTTTTTCTCATTCTTATCTATTTTTAATATTAATGTTTTCTCCAAAGCAGCCGAGCGAGGTAAGTGCATAAACCAAATTTTAATTTGATCTGTTTAACGTCCAAAGTTTAATTTGTGAATTTGTCGGTTTTAGTGCCCCCTTTTAAGGGGGGCATTTGAGTTATAGTTTTACTAAAATAGTTGTAAGTGTGTAAGAGCCGCATTATAGAGCGCCTCCTAGCGGGATCCCAGAATGGGGAGGCGCCCGGGGACCGAGGAATGGGAACCAAAGCCTGTCAACACCTCCAGAGGTGGAGGGAAATTGGGCAAAGGGTACTGCGATATATTCTTCACCGCATCACTGAGCCCACTGCACACAAGATGGCTCTGCAGGAACTTGTCACGTGACCTTGTCACATGAGCCTGTCGCTGTATTTACAGCAGTGGTTGCATTACATTGGTAGTCCAGTAGGTGGAGCAGTATTCCACTAGGGGGGTGCTCTATATTGTATTACATCGGCAGTGGAGAGAGGTGGCCCCAGCACATTCCAACCCGTGACAAGGTGTGGTCACAGCAGCAACGCAACGTCGCAACAAATTCAAATACAGCAGGCGGTGAAGAAGGCAAATGGTATGCTGGCCTTCATAGCGAGAGGATTTGAGTACAGGGGCAGGGAGATCTTACTGCAGTTGTACAGGGCCTTGGTGAGGCCTCACCTGGAATATTGTGTTCAGTTTCGGTCTCCTAATCTGAGGAAGGACGTTCTTGCTATTGAGGGAGTGCAGCGAAGGTTCACCAGACTGATTCCCGGGATGGCAGGACTGTCATATGATGAGAGACTGGATCAACTGGGCTTGTATTCACTGGAGTTTAGAAGAATGAGAGGGGACCTCATAGAACCATATAAAATTCTGACGGGTTTAGACAGGTTAGATGCAGGAAGAATGTTCCCGATGTTGGGGAAGTCCAGAACCAGGGGTCACAGTCTAAGGATAAGGGGTAAGCCATTTAGGACCGAGATGAGGAGAAACTTCTTCACCCAGAGAGTGGTGAACCTGTGGAATTCTCTACCACAGAAAGTTGTTGAGGCCAGTTCATTGGATATATTCAAAAGGCAGTTAGGTGTGGCCCTTACGGCTAAAGGGATCAAGGGGTATGGAGAGAAAGCAGGAATGGGGTACTAAAGTTGCATGATCAGACATGATCATATTGAATGGCGGTGCAGGCTCGAAGGGTCGAATGGCCTACTCCTGCACCTACTTTCTATGTTTCTATGTTTCTATATTTACTGGGGTCGTCAGGGTGAGTACCCGTTCCATTCTCCTTCCAATGCCTCCATGTGGACCTCACTGTCACCCAGTGCGGAGGGGAGCGGGCAGGTCGGAGGGCCTCCTCATGGGCCTGCTCCTGGGCCTGGCCAAGGTGACCATCAACCGGGTCACTAAAGCTGCACGCTAAGCTCCAACGCTCACATTACCGCCCCCTCTGGCCGCCAGCTGAGGCCTTAGACAACCCAAAGTCCAGCCCTCTTCCTGGGTCATTTCAGAGGGCAGTTCAGCGCCAGCCACATTGCTGTGGGACTGGAGTCACGTTTCGGCCAGACCGGGTAAGGGCAGCAGATTTCCATCCCTAGTCATCATCTTCATCATCATCACAGGCAGTCCCTCGGAATCGAGGAAGACTTGCTTCCACTCCAAAAATGAGTTCTCAGGTGACTGAACAGTCCAATAGGGGAATTACAGTCTCTGTCACAGGTGGGACAGACAGTGGTTGAGGGAAGGGGTGGGTGGGACTGGTTTGCCGCACGCTCCTTCCGCTGCCTGCGCTTGGTTTCTGCATGCTCTCGGTGACGAGACTCGAGGTCCACTTCCCTGCCCGCCTCCTTATTCCCTTATCGTTTAAGAAACTGTCTATTTCTGTCTTAAATTTATTCAATGTCCCGGCTTCCACAGCTCTCTGGGGCAGTGAATTCCACAGATTTACAACCCTCTGAGAGAAGAAATTCCTCCTCATCTCAGTTTTAAATGGGCGGCCCCTTATTCTAAGATCATGCCCCCTAGTTCTAGTCTCCCCCATCAGTGGGAACATCCTCTCTGCATCCACCTTGTCAAGCCCCCTCATAATCTGATACGTTTCGATAAGATCACCTCTCATTCTTCTGAATTCCAATGAGTAGAGGCCCAACCTCCTCAACTGTCATGTATGTAGACCATGTATACTAACTGTATAGTCACATAAGGTGTGCCACCAGAGGGCACTGCGGTGGGAGACCTGAGGGTCACCTGCATAGGTGTGCAGGGCCCAGTATAAAAGGTTCCCCACCATGCTTGTGTCTCACTCTGGAGTTACAATAAATGGGTCTGTAAGGTTCGAAAATCCACGGCCGCATTTTATTGGAACACCCTAAGGACAAGAGAACTACCATGGGATCGTCCTATACATTTTAAATCAACATTTCTGGCCAAGTAAAACCCTCAGACTAGGCAGGCTGGGAAACGTGTGGGCAGATACAGACATTGTGGAGTCTGGCTCACAAGCGAGACAGAGGCACTGGCCAATGGGGGAAAGTGCATTCTGGCCGGCCAATCAGGGGTCGAGTCAGGCCTGAAGCGGGGAAATCCTCAACCAATGGGGACTACCCGGCCCAGTTTGAAAATATGACTCACCCCTAATGAATGTGGACCATCATCGACCTAATGGCCCATCAAAGGGGAGGCCCAAACCGGCTGACTCCCCGGACTGTTACAATGGACCAGCAGATGTTGAGGCACCAATGTGCACTGAAACAATACCCCTGTCCTCACACCTACCTGTACCTGTGGCATCTCCTGATTAAATATCCAAAGCTATCTCCCCGCCCAAACGGACACAATGGACCACCAACTGAGTTTGAGCGCGAAAAGGCCAAAACTAAATTGGATACAAATATAGGAGCAACAGAACCAGCAGAGGGGGAAGCAGGGAGAGTCAGATTTTGGAGCAGTTGGAGAGTCAGCTTTTGGAGCAGTTGGAGAGTCAGCTTTTGGGAGTTGAGTCAGTTTTTCACAGGGCCCTCGCTCCGGGGAAGGTGTGCTTAACTCCAGCAACTTCTTGCTTAGGAGCCAACCGAGAGGCAAAGAGAAGAAACCGACGCCACATCGAGGAGGAAAACCGAACTGACCGACAACGTAAAACCCACCCCAGAGGGACCCCGAGCTGAAATAAGTGCCCCCAGAACCCCGGAGTCGATAGGATTGTGAGTACAGCCCAAACCCCCCTCACAGGCTCAATTTAGGATAGAAATTGGTAAGAAGGGTGGGAGTGGGAGGTGGGGTTGTGTGTGAGTGGAATGTTTTAACCTCTTATCTTCCCCTTCCCTGTTGCAAGATTTTTCGTGTGGTTGAGTGAGATTGTGCCATTACTGCTATTTATGACCTCTTCCTATGCCCTCTATCTTGGTGTTTACTATTCTAAATAAACAACATTAGCCATTTTGTACCCTTACCCACTGTGTCTGGTGCCTCATTACTCACCCACCCTCATAAATCGCACGTACAGAACCCCAGGGGAGTGTGGATTCGAGCCCACACCCCAAGCTCCCCTTACAATGGCGACCACGAAGGGACGAGCATTGAGTGAGGGTGACGAGACAGTCAGTCTTGGTGGAGAGGAGTATAAAATGGAGGGTAGGATTGCTCGGTATGTAACAGCAAGGATAAACTGCTCGAGGAGGTGGGTGCAGGTGCTGCTGAGGGCTGAACGGCCTGAGGGACGCAGCAGCCAGGTGGACCCAGAGTAAAGATCATCAAAGATCAGTGGAAAAGGCAGTGTGGCTGATTTGCTTTCAGAAGCAAATACAGGTCTTGGACAGGCAGGTAGACGTCCTGCAGACAGAGTTAGCTGAGCAGAGAGAGAGGAGCTAGTAAAGACCAGCAAAGAAAGGGAAAAGCTGGATCAGGATTTAAAGTGGGAGGGGCAGGAACGAGAGAGGGATGGAGAAAGCTATCGCAACCACAGGGAGTACCTTCAGTCCCAGGTAACTGAGGGAAAAGGTGACATCAGGGGACTGCAGGAGGAACTTGCCCAGGCTCAGAACCAGGGAAGGTTGGGAGAGGGTAAGAGTCTCCAGCTACAGGCTGCACTTCAGGCATGCCACAGCAGGGCAGGGGTGGATCATCGTTCCTTTCAGGAACAAATCGATCGGCTCACCCTGGCTCTGGCTGAAGCCAAAGCAGCCCTTGTTCTAGCCGGAGCAAAAGCTCTGGAAGTGCCGGAGACTCGAATCCCCACCCAGCCCGACACCAAAGCTCTGGCCTTAGCTGAGGCAAAAGCCCTTGGCTGGGCTGAAAGCCAGGCACCCAGTAAAGGAGTGGTGTGCCTTATCAGCCCAGCCGAGGTGCGGAATGGGGAACAGAGTGAAACAGGCTGTGGGGAGGAGGAATCCTACAGGCCCTCTCCCACAGCCCCATTGGGGATCCCGGAGGAGAGGCAGTGTGAAATGCTGGAATCTAAACCTCTGGGACCAGCCCCAATGTGCCCCATCAGGCAGGGTAGATTCGGACCACCCTCAGTGGGTCAGGCTGAGAGTCCCCTACAGAACCAGTGCGTGGTACCCCACAGTGCGACCCAGCTGTGGCAGATGGTGGCCCATGTGAATAAACTTACCCAAAAAGGAGACCCCTCTGTCCACTTTATGGAAGTAGAGCAGGTAGGACACATAAATGACTGCGATGAGGCCGAACGGAGCAAACTGCTCCTGTCCTCACTGGACCCAGCCCTGTGTCAGCCTCTCTCTGCTGAGAGCAAGAGGGGTCAGCGAACAGTGGCCGCTCTCCAGGAGGATATCCTGGAGGCCATGGGGTTGAACGACGGCTGTCCGATCGACCGGGTACAGCCACTGTCCAGAGACCCGGGGAGACCCCCCAGGCGTTCGCTGATCGACTGTGGCCAGTGTATGAGGAAGCCAGTGGGGGAAATTTGGACCGAACACAGCTGGAGGCACATCAACATGGTCGCTGGCTACATGCACTGATGGCAAACAGCCTCCCGGAGTTACGTGCCCAGGCCAACCTGTGGTTTGATTTCAGAGAGCCCCCCCCAAGCCACAGAGGGGACGGTGCTGAGGCAGCTGACCCTCTCTTACCCAATGGCAGAATCGGGGGGGGGGGGGGAGAAACCCACCAAGGGGAAGGTGTGTGAGATCCGCCCTGGCTCTGATAAGAGAGAGTGGAGGCAAGAAGGGAATTGGCAGGCAGGCAGAGAGGTGGTTTGCTCCGGGTGCGGGGAGACAGGACACATGAGGAGGGAATGCCGGGCTCCGAGGCAGGAAAAGAGAGGTCCACAGGCCCTAACCTCAGCCCCAGTCCCCACGGCCGCAAGCCATCCCAAGCCAGCTGTGCCCAGCCCTGCCGCCCCACTCGAGGGTCTCCTCGCGGCTCTGCAGGCACTCTTTACCCAGACTGGGAAGGTTGCAGGAGGAGAAGTCCCTCAGGCCCAGACCAACACCCCCCCAATGACTAGACCCCGAGGAACCCGTGTACCTCTGCCCGGTCACCTATGATGAGTGGGACAGACCACGTGTCATGATGGGGGTTGAGGGGGTCCGGGGGGAGTATCTGCTGGACACAGGGGCCTCGTGCACCCTGGTTCATGTAGACGACCCGACCACTTCACCCCTATCCAGTGGGATCCCCTACTGCCTGACCAGCGCCACAGTGGACTACCGAGTCCTCAATAAAAATATCCCCGCCTGTGCGCCCACAGGGGCAGCCGTAGCCCACCTAGTCTCAGCCATTCCCGCGTCCGCAGCCGTCTTTACGGTGCTGGCCATCTCGAATGGGTTCTGGTCCATCCCACTGAGGCGGGAGGACCAGTACAAATTCACCTTTACATTCAAAGGACAGCAGTATAACTGGAACTGCCTTCCCCAGGGCTTCCACAACAGCCCGAGCATTTATCATCAGTGTATGGCCAACTGCCTGAAAGAGTTGAGCGGACCCAGACAGCTAGTCCAGTACGTGGGCGACCTGCTGCTATTCTCCGATTCGGAGGAAGAGCACGGTCCCCGGCTGGCAGAGCTGTCGGGACTGCTGCACGAGGAGAGTTTTAAAGCAAACCCTAAGGCGGCACAGATCGGCCAGACAGAGGTAAAATTCCTGGGGCTGACTGTGCGGGCAGGGGAGAGATTTATCGATGAGGCTAGGAGGAGGGCAGTTCAGGAGTTACTGGCTCCGACTACAGTTACAGGGGTGCGGTCGTTCCTGGGTCTGACCGGTTACTGCAGGGCCTTCACTGAGGATTACGCAGCCATTGCAGCCCCCCTATTCCGGCTCCTGCACAAAGGTGTGGAGTGGGAGTGGGATGAGGAGTGGGAGTGGGATGAGGAGTGGGAGTGGGATGAGGACTGTGATGCAGCGTTTACCCGCCTCAAGGGAGACCTGCAGAAAGCCCCGGCCCTGGGAGCGGTAGATGAGGGCGAGGAATTTTTCCTGGAGGTAGCAGCCAGCGGGGATAGCTTCAGTGCTGTGCTGATGTAACAGTGGCACGGCCAGCTGAGACCGGTGGTCTACTCCTCCAGGGTCCTCACTGAGGGGGAGAGGGGTTACTCAAACTGTGAAAGGCATCTGCTGGCCACCCACTGGGCTGTGAAGCGGTGGCAGGTGTTTACAGGAGTGTCCCCAATCACCCTCCTCACTCATCACACCCCCACTCAGAGGCTGCTGGATGGGAGATAAGGATGGGACAGTGAGCAGCGCACACATTGCTCGCTGGACCCTCCTGCTCTCACAGATGGATTTGAGAGTAAAAGGGATGTGTGAGCCCCGACTGGCAGCCAACATGCTGTACCCCGGGAAAGCCCACCGTTGCTCCGTTGAGGGGGTCTGGGACGTGGACATAGGGCTCCGGGCCGGGATCCAGCCCCACGGGCGGGAGATCTATGTTGACGGGTCCAGCACGGTGGTGGCGGGGGAAAGGCTCACAGGGTGCGGGATTTATGATCCCCAGGCAGACATTGCCAGGGCCATAAAGCTCCCAGCCACCATGAGCGCCCAGCACGCTGAACTGTCGGCAGTCGTGTATGTTCACCCACCCCGACGAATTCCCACGGCCCTTTACCATCTGTTCAGATAGTATGTTCACCTGCAATGCCTGCACGGAGTACCTAGCCAGCTGGTCCCGTCGCGGGTATACATCTGCAGACGGTAAGCCCCTGGCCATAAAACCCCGACTGCAGCACATCACGCAGGCAGTAGGGACCGGGGCAGACATTTGCATTCACAAAGTAAAGGCCCATTACAAACATGAGCCCAGGGCCGCAGGGAACCAAAAGGCAGATCAACTGGCCAAAGAGGGAGCCTGAACGGGAACCAAGTGGAACCCGCTCGAGGGAGCCCCATAGCAGCTATCCAGGGCGGACAGGGGACACAAGGGAGCGCAGGGGTGGCTTTGGCCCGGGACCTCCAGCAGGTACAGGCGCGAGATCCCGTCCTCAAGTCCGTCATGGACAAGCTGACTGCGGGAGAAAAGGTCGAAGGACCGTACGGAGGCACAGGCCTCCATGTTAGGGAGAAGATGTTGTTTAAAGGAGAGCAGTGGATCGTGCCCCAGCAGCACCAGAGGGAGTTCCTTCAGCTGGCCCACACAGGCCCTGGAGCTGGACACCCCGGCCCGGAGGTCACCTGGCAACAGGTGGAACAGGTCGCGTGGTGGCCCCAGCTCCGGGAAGACATTCGTGAATTTTGCGCGAACTGTCTCGTCTGTGCAGCCAATAATCCAGATCCCCAGAAAAGAAAGGTGTCTCTAGGACACGCAAGGAGGGTAGAGGGACCATGGCAATCGATACAAATCGATTACATAGGGCCCCTACCTGTGGCTAAGGGAGGGTACCGGTACTGCCTGGTTTTGGTGGACACTTTCACAAAGTGGGTTGAAGCCTTCCCTTGCCGAACAGCCACAGCAGTGGGGACCGCCAGGACATTGGTTAGGGAGGTGTTCTCCAGGTGGGGACTTCCACAGTACGTGGAGTCCGACCGGGGGAGCCACTTCACGGGACAGGTCATGCAGGTAACCCTGAAGGTGCTGGGGATTGAGGGGAAGGGGCACGTCGCCTACAACCCCCAGTCCTCGGGGTTAGTGGAGCGTGTGTATAGGACCTTGAAAGAAAAACTCAGGAAGGAGACTGGGGATTCCCCGCAGAGGTGGCCTGGTTTTGATGGGGATCCGGGCCAGCCAGTCGAAAAGCACGGGGTATTCCCCGTACGAGCTCATGTCTGGAAGAGCCATGCGAACCCCCACCCATGTACTTGCCCCAGTCCTGACGGAATCTCAGGTAATCCCCATCAAAACCAGGGGCAACCTCTCCACCCACCTCTGCGGGGAATCCCCAGTCTCCTTCCTGAATAGGGACCACTTTACCAAGTAGGAGCACCTCAGGCAGATTGACTGGCAGGCGGCCACTAACACGGGGAAGCAGCATCAGGCCAACCCATTGCTGCTGGAACCGAGCAAACACCACGAGTGGCCGGTGGGGAACCAGGTCATGGTCCGCAACTTTGCCAGGGTGGGAGTCTTTGAGCCACTGTACATGGGGCCTTGCAGCATTGTCGACAAGGCAAGCCCCATGGTATACGCGGTCAAGATGCCCCGCCGGGTTAAATGGTTTCACATTGACCAATGTAAACTGTTTAACCCCAACAAGGCAAAACCTCGTGGGAAAGGGCAGCACGGAGGGATAATCCCGACGGGAAGCCCAGGCCCCCAGCCCACCACTGCTGCCCCTCTGATCCCACCACAAGGAGCAGTGAGTTGCTTCACAGGTACAAACTACCCACAGATTTGGGACCCACAGGAAGGGGGGTTCCCACCCTACACATGGGCCCAGGACTCACCTCCACCCGTTAGGAGATCCGCTCGGACTCCGCAGTCAAGGCTGCCACCGTCCCGAGCAGCCTGTTTTACTTTCCCGAGAGGCACTAGGGGGAAAGGGCCGCGCAGGGCAGGCAGCCAGTCACTGGACGGGCCTCCGCAGCCAAGGTCTCCTGACGGGGAAGGGGTTGTACGCGAGGAAGGGGTCACCGACAGTGAGGAGCCTGTCGGGGATAGCCTAGCTTCAGGTGCAGACAGCCCAGAGCCTGCAGGAGAGAGGGCGGCGGGTCCCAGCAGTGAGTGGTCCCTGGAGGAACGAGAGTCTCCTGACGGGGAAGGGGTTGTACGCGAGGAAGGGACCACCGACAGTGAGGAGCCTGTCGGGGATAGCCTAGCCTTCGGTGCGGACAGCCCGGAGCCTGCAGGAGAGAGTGTGACAGCGGGTCCCAGCAGTGAGTGGTCCCTGGAGGAACGAGAGTCTCCTGACGGGGAAGGGGTTGTACGCGAGGAAGGGGCCACCGACAGTGAGGAGCCTGTCGGGATAGCCTAGCTTCTGGTGCAGACAGCCCAGAGCCTGCAGGAGAGAGTGTGGCAGCGGGTCCCAGCAGTGAGTGGTCCCTGGAGGAACGAGAGTCTCCTGACGGGGAAGGGGTTGTACGCGAGGAAGGGGCCACCGACAGTGAGGAGCCTGTCGGGATAGCCTAGCCTTCGGTGCAGACAGCCCAGAGTCTGCAGGAGAGAGTGTGGCAGCGGGTCCCAGCAGTGAGTGGTCCCTGGAAGAACTGAGGAAACACTGTGAGAGTATCACTGCGAGTGGTTTCGGGTGGAACCCTTGTACAACCCAAAGCCCCCCAGAGGATACGGGAGTCCCCGGCAGTGAGGAGGCTGCCGGGGGAATTTCCGTTGCTCCCGAGGGCAGTGGGCCATCCCTGGAGGGGGTGAGGGGCTGTGCCAGCCCAGTAAGCACCACCCGAAGCTCGGGGGACACCTTGGCAGGGGAGACAGAGCGACCGCGGAGGTCGGTCCGGCCCAAGAGGCCAAAGGAGAGGTGGTCTTCCCCCCTACATTACCCCACATAAAAGGAAAACCAAGGAGCGTCCCAGGGATTAGCACAGCCACCCTGGAAGGGTGACAAGCAGGTTAAAAAGGAGAGCAGTAGGTGTGTACAGATATATATAAAGTTTTCTCTCGTGTAGTGGGGCTCAGGTGGCCTCTGCAATATCGGGAGTGTAACAGTGAGGCTTTTGAGCCAATAGGATAGGGAGCCTGGACTTCCTTTTTTTTTCTCTCACTTCCTCTTTTGTGTAAGGTTTGTCTGTTGTTTCAAGTGTTTATTAGTTGAAACCCTTTGACTTTCACAGTAAAATTGCGGTTTGCGATCAGACTGATAGGCACACACAGTTTAAACCCGTGCAGGGGTACTGTGAGGTGTAGGCAGAGTGGGAAATGGGGGAGGGATGAGTCAGGGGGCTCAGGGGTTTTGAACCAAATGAGGTTTTGTCTTTCAGAAGAGGAACCAGAGATGAGGAAAATCCTGGTCCTGTGCACCTACACCAGATTGTACATCGGCTACCCGGGAGAGACTGAAGACCCATTATTTTTGGATGCTCGGGGGGCAGGCACCGACTGTCACCACAGGAGAAGGGTCACCAGGGGTAGAGGGACCACAATATATACCCACAGGGGAAGGTGGCCAGGGTGGCTGGGGTCCAATTCCATCGATACTCCACACCCCGGGGTCACGTATGGGGAAACATCAGTCTCCTGCCCCAGCATTGAGGTGACCACATCCCGGGTTAGGGGAGTGGTTGGGAAGAGGGTTGGCCTGACCTGTAAGGGACACATCCCGGGTTAGGGTAGTGGTTGGGAAGAGGGTTGGCCTGACGTGTAAGGGACACATCCCGGGTTAGGGTAGTGGTTGGGAAGAGGGTTGGCCTGACCTGTAAGGGACACATCCCGGGTTAGGGGAGTGGTTGGGAAGAGGGTTTGCCTGACCTGTAAGGGACACATCCCGGGTTAGGGTAGTGGTTGGGAAGAGGGTTAGCCTGACCTGTAAGGGACACATCCCGGGTTAGGGGAGTGGTTGGGAAGAGGGTTGGCCTGACCTGTAAGGGACACATCCCGGTGGGAAGGTGGTGGTGGCTCAGGAAACTGAGAAAGGACATGGGAAACCCGACAGCAGATTGGGAGAGACTGGACAACAGCACCTACCGGACCATCACGGGCACCCAGGGGTGGGGGAGTGAGCGTGTATTGGGATAAATGGTGGGAGGCGGAGTTAGGAGGGTGTGTGTGCATGTGGGATCAGAGAAGATATGCCCGGCAGGCATCTCCATAGCGTTCTCCCGACAGTGGCGGGATGAAGGGGAGGGGATGGGATGGGACCGGAGCATGGTCACATGCATAGTAAGCCACCCCAGCTCCATCCACGCCAGCGAGTTAAGCGCACACCCCAGACAGCCCCTGCCCACAGCCCCGACCGAACCAACTGACACAGACAGATGCCCTACCACCACCCAGGGACCACAGAACGGTTTGGTTTTGTTCCCACGGACAAGCTGCTATACCAGGGGGTCCACTACGCCGTGGCCTCCGTCATCCTAAACCTTACCGAGGTGCACCTACCTGAGTGGTCCCAAAAGAGACAGAACACCTCTACCAGGCTCTCCTTCGAGAAATGTTCAGGACATTCTCCGAGCTCGATTTTGGCTATTTGAACAAGACTTTGCTGTTCAGTCTACAACCCAAAGACAACGTCAAACCGAAAAGACACAGAAGAGGGATGTGGAATGATGTTTTTACCGGTTTCAACACCGGGGCATCAATGATTAACAGCATGGACAATTATGTAGCACATTTCGGATACCACATTCCATTTTTACCAGAGCACCTGACAGATCTGTTCAAAGCAGCACAAAAATCCCAGAAACATTATTTCACCCGACAACAACAAACAGTAAAATTGGGAGCCCAGATAGCTGACTTAAATCCAAGGCCCTGGTGGGATTGGGGGTTGGATGTAGGGGTCCCGGCCTGGGACTGCATCCTCTCTCACGCCCTGATCGTGGCACAGCTGATCACCGGAGCCGATTTACTGGCGATCCACTGCCAGCCTAGGAGAAAGGGCCGTGGTTTAAAACTTGAGAAAGTTATGTGGGAGGCCAAGTCAAAGGTCAAACAAAAAGGGAGGGCTCGCAAAGTCTATGCAGTATGACGGGACTGATTGTACGAGCCGAATGTATTACACTGTAAAGAAAAGTCTGCACCTTGTAAAAGGTCCGTACCTCCCTATCTGTAATACTATCAGGTGTGATACTGTGGACTATTGTGGTTTTGGTGAAGGGCATTGGTTGAGAAGCATTTTTACATTTTCAGTATTGTATTGATTCCAAATGTATGAATACCATTGGTGTATTTTAATGTTTTATCGTGGGTTTAGGTAAGATTTGGGGAAGATTGGCTCTGTGAGAGGGAAAAGGTTTTGCTTCACATTTTGAAAACACCCCGAGACCAAGTGTTTTAATGGGGGAGTGTAAGGTTCAAAAATCCACGGCCGCATTTTATTGGAACACCCCAAGGACAAGAGAACTACCATGGGATCGTCCTATACATTTTAAATCAACATTTTTGGCCAAGTAAAATCCTCAGACCAGGCAGGCTGGGAAACGTGTGGGCAGATACAGACATTGTGGAGTCTGGCTCACAAGCGAGACAGAGGCACTGGCCAATGGGGGAGAAGTGCATTCTGGCAGGCCAATCAGGGGTCGAGTCAGGCCTGAAGCGGGGAAATCCTCAACCAATGGGGACTACCTGGCCCAGTTTGAAAATATGGCTCACCCCTAATGAATGTGGACCATCATCGACCTAATGGCCCATCAAAGGGGAGGCCCAAACCGGCTGACTCCCCGGACTGTTACATTGGACCAGCAGATGTTGAGGCACCAATGTGCACTGAAACAATACCCCTGTCCTCACACCTACCTGTACCTGTGACATCTCCTGATTAAATATCCAAAGCTATCTCCCCGCCCAAACTTACACAATGGACCACCAACTGAGTTTGAGCGCGAAAAAGCCAAAACTAAATTGGATACAAATATAGGAGCAACAGAACCAGCAGAGGGGGAAGCAGGGAGAGTCAGCTTTTGGAGCAGTTGGAGAGTCAGCTTTTGGAGCAGTTGGAGAGTCAGCTTTTGGAGGTTGGAGTCAGTTTTTCACAGGGCCCTCGCTCTGGGGAAGGTGTGCTTAACTCCAGCAACTTTTTGCTTACCCACCCCAGAGGGACCCCGAGCTGAAATAAGTGCCCCGCGAACCCCGGGGTTGATAGGATTGTGAGTACAGCCCAAACCCCCTCACAGACTCAATTTAGGATAGGAATTGGTAAGAAGGGTGGGAGTGGGAGGTGGGGTTGTGTGTGAGTGGAATGTTTTAACCTCTTATTTTCCCCTTCCCTGTTGCGAGATTTTTCGTGTTGTTGAGTGAGATTGTGCCATTACTGCTATTTACGACCTCTTCCTATGCCCTCTATCTTGGTGTTTACTATTCTAAATAAACAACGTTAGCCATTTTGCGGTTACCCACTGTGTCTGATGCCTCATTACTCACCCATTCTCATAAATCGCACGTACAGAACCCCAGGGGAGTGTGGATTCGAACCCACACCCCAAGCTCCCCTTACAGGACTAAGGTCACAACAGCTCAAGTACAATACGAGACTCGTGGAGTCATTCATAAGAGTATTAAAGACATAACATCTAACTTTCCTCATAAGTCAACCCCCTCATCTCCGGAATCAACCGAGTGAACCTTCTCTGAACTGCCACCAAAGCAAGTATATCCTTTCGTAAATATGGAAACCAAAACTGCACGCAGTACTCCAGGTGTGGCCTCACCAATACCCTGTATAACTGTAGCAAGACTTCCCTGCTTTTATACTCTTCCTTTGTCTAAAAAGGGAGAAAGGGATAGACCGAGTAATTACAGGCCAGTCAGCCTAACCTCGGTGGTGAGAAAATTATTGGAAAAAATTCTGAGGGACAGGATAAATCTTCATTTGGATTGACATTCAGCATGGATTTGTTAAGGGAAGGTCATGTCTGACTAACTTGACTAAATTTTTTGAGGAGGTGACCAGGAGGGTCGATGAGGGCAGTGCGTTTGATGTAGTTTGATGGATTTTAGCAAAGCTTTTGATAAGATCCCACATGGTGGACTGGTCATGAAAGTAAAAGCCCATGGAATCCAGAGCAAAGTGGCAAGTTGGATCCAAAATTGTCTCGGAGACAGGAAGCAAAGGGTAATGATTGATGGATGTTTTTGTGACTGGAAGGCTGTATCCAATGTGATTCCACAGGGCTCAGTGCCGGGCCCCTTGCTTTTTGTGGTATATATATCAATGACTTGGACTTGAATGTTGGGGGTGTTATATATGTGGACTTGTATTTACTCTGTACAGCCACCAGAGGGCTCATTCCCCGCAGTCCCAAGGGATCCCATAATCCCTTGGGAGCACAGGTATTTAAGAAGGCTTCACAGGTTGGAGAGGCACTCTGGAGACCTGCAATAAAAGACTACGGTCACACTTTACTTTGAGCTCACAGTATTCAGTCTGACTCTTTCTCCATACACAACAACTGGCGACGAGATACAGATAGCGAACCCAAAGATGCAGAGAACAGTGGGCATCCTGGAGAAATTTACGGAGCGAGATGATTGGGAAACTTTTGTGGAGCGACTCGACCAATACTTCATGGCCAACGAGCTGGATGGGGAAGAGAACGCTGCCAAACGCAGAGCGATCCTCCTCACCGTCTGTGGGGCACCAACGTATGGCCTCCTGAAGAATCTGCTCACTCCAGCGAAACCCACGGAGAAATTGTATGACGATTTGTGCACACTGGTCCGAGAGCATTTGAACCCGAAGGAAAGCATTCTGATGGCGAGGTATCGGTTCTACACCTACAAAAGGTCTGAAGGCCAGGAAGTGGTGAGTTATGTCGCCGAGCTAAGACGCCTTGCAAGACATTGCGAATTTGAAGGACATTTGGAGCACATGCTCAGAGACTTTTTCTGACTTGGCATTGGCCACGAAACCATACTTCACAAGCTTTTGACTGTAGAGACCCCAATCTTGAGTAAGGCCATAGCGATAGCCCAGGCGTTCATTGCCACCAGTGACAATACTAAGCAAATCTCTCAGCACACAAGTGCTGCAACAAGTACTGTGAACAAAGTGATGTTGTTTTCAAATTGTACTGTACAGGGGAGGTCACACATACCTACAGCTACACGTCTGCAGATGTCTCAGAGTCCACCATCAAGGGTGATGAATGCAAGGCCATTAACACCTTGTTGGTGCTGCGGGGGTGATCATCGTTTCCATTCATGCCGATTCAAAGGATATGTTTGCAAGGGCTGTGGAACAATGGGACACCTCCAACGGGTGTGCAGGCGAGCTGCTAAGCCTGTTAAACCTGAAAACCACCACGTTGCAGAGGAGGATCACAACGAAACAGAACATCTGATAGAGGAGGCAGAGGAACATGGGGTACACACATTCACCACTAATTGTCCCCTGATAATGCTGAATGTTGAACTAAATGGACTCCCGGTGTCAATGGAGCTGGACACGGGCGCGAGCCAGTCCATCATGGGCAAAAAGACTTTCGAAAGGTTGTGGTGCAACAAGGCCTCAAGGCCAGTCTTAACTCCAGTTCGCACGAAACTAAGAACTTACATGAAAGAACTGATTCCTGTAATCGGCAGTGCGACTGTAAAGGTCTCCTATGATGGAGCGGTGCACAAGCTACCACTCTGGGTGGTACCGGGCGATGGTCCCACGCTGCTCGGCAGGAGCTGGCTGGGAAAGATACGCTGGAACTGGGACAATATCCGAGCGCTATCGCCCGCTGACGACACTTCGTGTGGCCAGGTCTTAAACAAATTTCCTTCACTGTTCGAACCAGGCATCTGGAAATTCCAAGGAGCAAAAGTGCAGATCCACCTAATTCCGGGGCCGCGACCCATCCATCACAAGGCGAGAACAGTACCGTACATAATGAGAGAAAGGGTAGAGATCGAGCTAGACCGGCTGCAAAGAGAGGGCATCATTTCACCGATCGAGTTCAGCGAGTGGGCCAGTCCTATTGTCCCATCCTCAAGGGAGATTGCACCGTCAGAATCTGTGGCAATTACAAAGTAACTATCAATCGTTTCTCCCTGCAGGACCAATACCCACTACCAAAAGCCGACGACCTCTTTGCAACGCTGGCGGGAGGAAAGATGTTCACGAAGCTGGATCTGACTTCAGCCGACATGACGCAGGAACTGGAGGAATCATCGAAGGCCCTCACCTGCATCAACACGCACAAGGGTCGTTTTGTTTATAACAGATGCCCGTTTGGAATCCGATCAGCGGCGGCGATATTCCAGAGAAACATGGAAAGTTTACTGAAGTCGGTCCCGCACACCGTGGTCTTCCAGGACGACATCTTGGTCACAGGTCGGAACACAGTCGAGCATCTGCAGAACCTGGAGGTGGTGCTTGGTCGACTCAACATGTGGGGCTCATGTTAAAATGCTCGAAGTGCATTTTCCTGGCGTCTGAAGTGAAGTTCCTGGGAAGGAGGATTGCGGCGGATGGTATCAGGCCACCAACGCGAAGACGGAGGCAATCGAGAACGCACCGAGGCCACAGAACGTAACGGAGCTGTGGTCATTTCTGGGACTCCTGAACTACTTTGGTAACTTCTTACCGGGTCTCAGCACCCTGCTAGAATCACGACATGACTTACTACGAAAAGGGGGCGAATGGGTTTGGGGCAAAAGCCAAGAAAATGCCTTTGTAAAAGCGAGAAAATTGTTAGGCTCAAACAAATTGCTTGTGTTGTATGATCCATGTAAGCATGTGATGTGTCGTCATATGGCGTCGGGTGTGTATTGCAACAAGCTAATGATTTCGGGAAACTGCAACCAGTTGCTTATGCATCCAGGAGTCTGTCTAAGGCTGAGAGAGCCCACAGCGTGATTGAGAAAGAAACGTTAGCTTGTGTCTATGGGGTAAAGAAAATGCATCAATACCTGTTTGGGCTAAAATTCGAATTGGCAACTGACCATAAGCCACTTATATCCCTATTTTCCGAGAGTAAAGGGATAAATACCAACGCATCAGCCGAGATCCAGAGATGGGCGCTCACATTGTCCGCATATAACTACGCCATCCGCCACAGGCCAGGCACAGAAAACTGCGCCGATGCTCTCAGCAGGCTGCCATTGTCCACCACGGGGGTGGAAATGGTGCAGCCCGCAGATCTAGCCATGGTCATGGAAGCATTTGAGAGTGAGCAATCACCCGTTACTGCCCGGCAGATCAAAACCTGGACAAGCCAGGACCCCTTATTATCTCTTGTCAAAAGCTGTGTGCTTCATGGGAGCTGGTCCAGTGTCCCAGTGGAAATGCAGGAAGAGATAAAACTGTTCCAGCGGCGCAAAGATGAAATGTCTATACAGGCAGACTGCCTTCTGTGGGGCAATCGAATAGTGGTCCCCAAGAAGGGCAGAGACACCTTCATCAATGCCCTCCACAGTACCTACCCAGGCATCGTAACGATGAAAGCGATAGCCAGATCCCATGTGTGGTGGCCCGGCATCGATGCGGACTTAGAGTCCTGCGTTCACAGATGTAATACATGCTCGCAGTTAAGTATTGTACCCAGGGGGGCGCCGCTAAGTTTATGGTTTTGGCCCTCCAAACTGTGGTCCAGGGTACATGTTGACTATGCAGGCCCATTCTTGGGTAAAATGTTCCTTGTGGTTGTAGACGCGTACTCCAAGTGGATTGAATGTGAGATAATGTCGGCTAGCATGTCCGCTGCCACCACTGAAAGCCTGCGGGCCATGTTTGCCACTTACCCGATGTCCTGGTGAGTGACAACGGGCCATGTTTTACCAGTGCTGAGTTCAAAGAATTCATGACCCGTAACAGGATCAAACATGTCACATCTGCCCCGTTTAATCCAGTGTCCAATGGTCAGGCAGAGAGAGCAGTGCAAACCATCAAGCAAAACGGAAGGCTCACTGCAGACTCGCCTATCCCGAGTTCTGCTTAGCTACCGCACGAGACCCCACTCACTCACTGGGATCCCACCTGCTGAACTGCTCATGAAAAGAGCACTTAAGACAAGGCTCTCGTTAGTTCACCCTGATCGACATGAACAGGTAGAGAGTAGGCGGCTTCAACAAAGTGCATACCATGATAGTGCAAATGTGTCACGTGAGATTGAAATCAATGATCCCGTATTTGTATTAAATTATGGACAAGGTCCCAAGTGGCTTCCCGGCACTGTCGTGGCCAAAGAGGGGAGCAGGGTGTTTCTGGTCAAACTTTCAAATGGACTCATTCACCGGAAACACTTGGACCAAATCAAACTTAGATTCACGGACTATCCTGAGCAACCCACCTTGGACCCTACCTTTTTTGATCCCCCAACACATACACACCAGTGGCAACCGACACCACGGTTGACCACGAAGCAGAACCCATCATCTACAGCAGCCCTGCAGGGCCCAACACACCAGGCAGCCCAGCAAGGCCGGCTGCACAGCAGCCCAGCGAGGGCCCAACAAATGATTCAGCAACACCAGCTTTCACACCGAGACGACCAACCAGGGCAAGAAGGGCCCCAGAACGACTCAGATTGTAAATAGTTACACTATTGACTTTGGGGGGGGAATGTTGTTATATATGTGGACTTGTATTTACTCTGTACAGCCACCAGAGGGCTCATTCCCCGAATTCCCAAGGGATCCCATAATCCCTTGGGAGCACAGGTATTTAAGAAGGCTTCACAGGCTGGAGAGGCACTCTGGATACCTGCAATAAAAGACTAAGGTCACACTTTACTTTGAGCTCACAGTGTTCAGTCTAACTCTTTCTCCATACACAACAGGGAGTATGATTAAGAAGTTTACAGATGATACTAAAATCGGCCGTGTGGTTGATAATGAAGAAGAAAGCTGCGGACTGCAGGAAGATATCAATCAACTGGTCAGGTGGACAGAACAGTGGCAAATGGAATTTAATCCGGATAAGTGTGAGGTGATGCACTTGGGGAGGGCTAAAAAGGCAAAGGGAATACACCTTAAATGGTTGGACATTGAGAAGTGTAGAGGAACAAAGGGACCTGGGAGTGCAGGTCCACAGATCCCTGAAGGTAGCAGGCCAGGTAGATAAGGTGGTTAAGAAGGCATACGGAATACTCGCCTTTATTAGCCGAAGCATAGAATATAAGAGCAAGGAGTTTATGCTTGAACTGTATAAAACACTGGTTAGGCCACAGCTGGAGTACTGCGTGCAGTTCTGGTCACCACATTACAGGAAGGATGTGATTGCACTGGAGAGGGTGCAGAGGAGATTTACAAGAATGTTGCCTGGACTGGAGAATTCTGGCTATGAGGAAAGATTGGAGATGCTGGGTCTGTTTTCTTTGGAACAGAGGAGGCTGAGGGACCTGATTGAGGTGTATAAAATTATGAGGGTCCTGGATAGGGTGGATAGGAAGGACCTGTTTCCCTTAGCAGAGGGGTCAACAACCAGGGGATACAGATTTAAAGTAATTGGGGGGAGGTTTAGAGGGGATTTGAGGGGAAATGTCTTCACCCAGAGGGGGTCTGGGCCTGAAAGGGTGGTAGAGGCAGAAACCCTCACCACATTTAAACAGTATTTGGATGTACACTTGAAGTGCCGTAACCTACAGGGCTACGGACCGAGAGCTGGAAAGTGGGATTAGGCTGGGTAGCTCTTGGTCGGCCGGTGCGGACACGATGGGCCGAATGGCCTCCTTCCGTGCTGTAAATTTCTATGATTCTATGAAGTCAGGAGTGTGATGGAATACTCTCCACTTGCCTGGATGGTGTAGCTCCAACAATACTCAAGAAACTCGACACCATCCAGGACAAAGCAGCTGCTTGATCGGCTCCCCATCCACCACCTTCAACACTCACTCCCTCCACCACCTTCAACACTCACTCCCTCCACCACCTTCAACACTCACTCCCTCCACCACCTTCAACACTCACTCCCTCCACCACCTTCAACACTCACTCCCTCCACCACCTTCAACACTCACTCCCTCCACCACCTTCAACACTCACTCCCTCCACCACCGGCGCACCGTGGCTGCAGTGTGTACCATCTACAAGATGCACTGCAGCAACTCGCCAAGGCTTCTTCGGCAGCACCTCCCAAACCCGCGACCTCTACCACCTAGAAGGACAAGGGCAGCAGGTGCATGGGAACACCACCACCTCCACGTTCCCCTCCCAGTCACACATCATCCTGACTTGGAAATATATCGGCCGTTCCTTCATCGTCGCTGGGTCACAATCCTGGAACTCCCTCCCTAACAGCACTGTGGGAGCACCTTCACCACACGGACTGCAGCGGTTCAAGAGGGCGGCTCACCATCGCCTTCTCAAGGGGGCAAAATCATCTCGGACTGTATGTGGGACAAGAGTTCTGACGAATAGGATGCAGGAACAGGAGGTGCCCATTCAGCCCCTCGAGCCTGCTCCTCCATTCAATGAGATCAGGGATCTACGACCTAACTCCGTATACCCGCCTTTGGCCCATATCCCTTAATACCTTTGGTGAACAAAAAGCTATCTCTGATTTTAAAATTAACAATTGATCGAGCGTCAATTGCATTTTGCGGAAGAGATTTCCAAACCTCTCCCACCCTGTGTGTGTGGAAGAGTTTCCTAATTTCTCTCCTGAAAGGTCTGGCTGTAATGTTTAGTCTATGCCCCGAGTCCGAGACTCCCCAACTAGCGGGAATAGTCCCTCTCGATCTACCCGATCTGTTCCCCTTAATATCCTGAAAACTTCGATCAGATCACCCCTTAACCTTCTAAATTCCAGGGAATGTAACCATAATTTGTGTAAACCTCTTCGTAACTTAACCCTTGAAGTCCGGGTATCATTCTGGTAAACCTACACTGCACTCGCTCAAAGACCAATATATCCTCCCTGAGGTGTGGGGCCCGGAACTGCTCACAGTGCTCCAGGTGTGGGGCCCGGAACTGCTCACAGTGCTCCAGGTGTGGGCCCAGAACTGCTCACAGTGCTCCAGGTGTGGGCCCAGAACTGCTCACAGTGCTCCAGGTGTGGGCCCAGAACTGCTCACAGTGCTCCAGGTGTGGGCCCAGAACTGCTCACAGTGCTTCAGGTGTGGGCCCAGAACTGCTCACAGTGCTCCAGGTGTGGGCCCAGAACTGCTCACAGTGCTCCAGGTGTGGGCCCAGGACTGCTCACAGTGCTCCAGGTGTGGGCCCAGGACTGCTCACAGTGCTCCAGGTGTGGGCCCAGGACTGCTCACAGTGCTCCAGGTGTGGGCCCAGGACTGCTCACAGTGCTCCAGGTGTGGGCCCAGAACTGCTCACAGTGCTCCAGGTGTGGGCCAGGAACTGCTCACAGTGCTCCAGGTGTGGGCCCAGGACTGCTCACAGTGCTCCAGGTGTGGGCCCAGGACTGCTCACAGTGCTCCAGGTGTGGGCCAGGAACTGCTCACAGTGCTCCAGGTGTGGGCCCAGGACTGCTCACAGTGCTCCAGGTGTGGGCCCAGGACTGCTCACAGTGCTCCAGGTGTGGGCCCAGGACTGCTCACAGTGCTCCAGGTGTGGGCCCAGGACTGCTCACAGTGCTCCAGGTGTGGGCCAGGAACTGCTCACAGTGCTCCAGGTGTGGGCCCAGAACTGCTCACAGTGCTCCAGGTGTGGGCCAGGAACTGCTCACAGTGCTCCAGGTGTGGGCCCAGGACTGCTCACAGTGCTCCAGGTGTGGGCTCAGAACTGCTCACAGGTGTGGGCTAACCAGGGCTTTGTACAGCTGCAGCGTAACTTCTAACCCCTTGTATTCTAGTCCTCGAGATATAAAGGCCAGCATCGCATTAGCCTTTTTAATTATTTTCTCGAACATAAGAAATAGGAGCAGGAGTAGGCCACCTGGCCCCTCGAGCCTGCTCCGCCATTTAATACGATCATGGCTGATCTGATCATGGACTCAGCTCCACTTCCCTGCCCGCTCCCCATAACCCCTTATTCCCTTATCGGTTAAGAAACTGTCTATCTCTGTCTTAAATTTATTCAATGTCCCAGCTTCCACAGCTCTCTGAGGCAGCGAATTCCACAGATTTACAACCCTCTGAGAGAAGAAATTCCTCCTCATCTCAGTTTTAAATGGGCAGCCCCTTATTCTAAGATTATGCCCCCTAGTTCTAGTCTCCCCCATCAGTGGAAACATCCTCTCTGCATCCACCTTGTCAAGCCCCCTCATAATCTTATACATTTCGATAAGATCACCTCTCATTCTTCTGAATTCCAATGAGTAGAGGCCCAACATCCTCAACCTTTCCTCATAAGTCAACCCCCTCATCCCCGGAATCAACCGAGTGAACCTTCTCTGAACTGCCTCCAAAGCAAGTATAGCCTTTCGTAAATATGGAAACCAAAACTGCACGCAGTATTCCAGGTGTGGCCTCACCAATACCCTGTACAACTGGAGCAAGACTTCCCTGCTTTTATACTCCATCCCCTTTGCAATAAAGGCCAAGATTCCATTGGCCTTCCTGATCACTTGCTGTACCTGCATACTATCCTTTTGTGTTTCATGCACAAGTACCCCCAGGTCCCGCTGTACTGCAGCACTTTGCAATCTTTCGCCATTTAAATAATAACTTGCTCTTTGATTTTTTTCTGCCAAAGTGCATGACCTCACACTTTCCAACATTATACTCCATCTGACAAATTTTTGCCCACTCACTTAGCCTGTCTATGTCCTTTTGCAGATTTTTTTGTGTCCTCCTCGCACATTGCTTTTCCTCCCATCTTTGTATCGTCAGCAAACTTGGCTACGTTACACTCTGTAGAATTGACCAATATCTCACAAAGATTCCAGGTACCTTTCCCCTGCAGAGGAGAAGAATCCCTTTCTGGGCTTTTAAAATGAGTTTAAAGGGGCAGACGAAGCCTGCGGGGGATAAAAGGGAATGCATTCATGGAGACCCCCCCCCCCCGCCAGTGTTTGGACTCATAGGAAAGGGAATTCAAAATGGACCTAAATTACAGAAGCTTGAGATCCCCGTAACATCTCGGGGAAGGAGCATATCAATTTTAAGATTCTACAACATTTTGGCTGCGAAAAAGAGTTACCAAATACAGGAGGTGGGGCCAACCTCTGAAGCAAATTCATGTATTAAGGACCCCAGGCTATTCACCCCCTAAGAGATAATCGAATGACCCAATCAAGCACAATGGAAATCATGGTCAGGAAACTGGACAATCCTAAAACAATGCAAAACCAGTGATAGCACATTCTCACACCCTAATCGAGTTACTGCTGACAATGGAGACATTTGAAAATCAATGGACAGAACAGTTTAAACAGAGCCCAAGAGATTTGATGGGAGATAACAGAGCCTTTTTTTGGGGATATATCTATCCCCCAGTTTTTGCAAGGAAAGGCTAGCAGAACACAGACTGGAAGAAGGACACAAACTAGCAGAACACAAACTAGCAGAACACAAACTAGCAGAATACAGGAGAGAAGCAGGACACAGAACAAAGCAGAGCACAGACTCGAAGACAGACACAGACACAAGCAGCCGGAGCTGGGGAGTGAAGAAATGGAGTAGTGAAGGAAACTACAAGAAATCGTCAAGGACCGACCGAGCACGAGGCCCACGAATCGGAAGGTTTTCAGCAACCAAATTGACAACCCGGGCTCCCACAACCAGCGAAACGACCAACCGAAACCAACTCAGCAAAAACCAAAGAATCGACCTTTATTTCCACTCTACAATCTACTTCTGAATGACCCAACGGGTGAGAAATTACCAAAAGGGACTAGCTAAAACTATTCCTAACCAAAGAAAGTGGGTACTTACCCCATACATCCAAAACGCAACTTACCGCATCAACGGACGCACCCCAATCGAAGACTACGCAGTCCGAAGTCCTCTCCTCCGACCGGGGTACGGCTCGCCTAGAAGGCCAAGTGCAGCGAACCCCGAAACCACGATTCACCGGCAACTGTCTAAAGGGACTGGTGAGCATAGCCCCTGAACCCCCCCCCCCCCCCCCAGAGCTATAACTTAGTTAGTATGGGGAATTGGGAGGGGGAGGCTGGGATAACTTGTGTAAATGTATCTGCATTCTCCTCTTTACCCCATTTAGAGTTTAAGCTGTATTCTTTTCCCCACAGACTGTAATTTGACATTTTATTCAACGTGTTGTACCCCTCAGTGTGTATTGGTCTGTGTGTGTGTTATTAAAGGTGTGTCTTTTACTTCTTTTTAAACACAATAAAGCCATACCTCCTTCCTACCTTGAAACCGATTGTCTGTCCAAGTCTGTCACAGTCCCTTCATAATTCCAGTGTCTAGAACCAAGGGTGTGGGAGCGATTCGGAACAGCTCATATAAGGTCAGAAGGGAAAGCTGACCCCCTGAAAACCACCCCTTACAACTCGGCCCTTTCTTCCAAGTCATTAATATAGATTGTAAATAGTTGGGGCCCCAGCACTGATCCCTGCGGCACCCCACTAGTTACTGGTTGTCAACCAGAGAATGAACCATTTATCTGTTTTTTGTTAATTAGCTAATCCTCTACCCATGCTAATATATTACCCCCAACCCTGTGAAACATAGAAACATAGAAACATAGAAAATAGGTGCAGGAGTAGGCCATTCGGCCCTTCTAGCCTGCACCGCCATTCAATGAGTTCATGGCTGAACATTCAACTTCAGTACCCCATTCCTGCTTTCTCGCCATACCCCTTGATCCCCCTAGCAGTAAGGACCTCATCTAACTCCTTTTTGAATATATTTAGTGAATTGGCCTCAACAACTTTCTGTGGTAGAGAATTCCACAGGTTCACCACTCTCTGGGTGAAGAAGTTCCTCCGCATCTCGGTCCTAAATGGCTTACCCCTTATCCTTAGACTGTGTCCCCTGGTTCTGGACTTCCCCAACATTGGGAACATTCTTCCTGCATCTAACCTGTCTAACCCCGTCAGAATTTTATATGTTTCTATGAGGTCCCCTCTCATTCTTCTGAACTCCAGTGAATACAAGCCCAGTTGAACTTTTATCTTGTGCAGTAACCTTTTATGTTCCATCTTGTCAAATGCCTTCTGGAAGTCCAAATACACCACATCCTCAAAGAATTCCAGAAAATTTGCCAAACATGACTTCACCTTCATAAATCCATGCTGACTCTGCCTGACCGAATTTTGCTTTTCCAAATGTCCTGCTACTGCTTCTTTAATAATAGACTCCAGCATTTTCCCCAACCACAGATGTTCGGCTAACTGGTCTATAGTTTCCTGCTTTTTGTCTGCCTCCTTTTTTAAATAGGGGCATTTGCAATTTTCCAATCTGCTGGGACCTCTCCAGAATCCAGGGAATTTTGGTAAATTACAACCAATGCATCCACTATCCCTGCCGCTACTTCTCTTAAGACCCGAGGATGCAAGGCATCAGGTCCAGGAGATTTATCTGCCTTTAGTCCCATTATCTTACTGAGTACCACCTCCTTAGTGATTGTGATTGTGTTAAGTTACTCCCCCCCCCCCCCCCCTATAGCTCCTTGACTATCCACTGTTGGGATATTATTAGTGTCCTCTACCGTAAAGACTGATACAAAATATTTGTTCAGAGTTTCTGCCATCTCCATGTTCCCCATTACTAATTCCCCGGTCTTGTACTCTAAGGGACCAACATTTATTTTAGCCACTCTTTTCCTTTTTATATACTGATAGAAACTCTTGCTGTCTGTTTTTATATTTCGTGCCTCTTCAGGACATTTTAATAATCTATGCACCAGAATCTCCAAGTCTCTCTGGACCTCCTGTTTCTAGCCTTTCACCATTTACAAAGTTCCCTGTTCTATCCTTTTTAGGTCCAAAGTGGATGACCTCATACTTGCCTACATTGAAATCCATTTATCGCAGTTTTGCCCATTTACTTAATCTGTCGATATCCCGCTGTAATTTTATGATTTAACATAAGGACATAAGAGCATAAGAATTAGGACGAGGAGTAGGCCATCTAGCCCCTCGAGCCTGCTCCACCATTCAAAAAGATCATGGCTGATCTGGCCGTGGACTCAGCTCCACTTACCCGCCCGCTCCCCGTAACCCTTAATTCCCTTATTGGTTAAAAATCTATCTATCTGTGACTTGAATACATTCAATGAGCTAGCCTCAACTGCTTCCTTGAGCAGAGAATTCCACAGATTCACAACCCTCTGGGAGAAGAAATTCCTTCTCAACTCGGTTTTAAATTGGCTCCCCCATATTTTGAGGCTGTGCCCCCTAGTTCTAGTCTCCCCGACCAGTGGAAACAACCTCTCTGCCTCTATCTTGTCTATCCCTTTCATTATTTTAAATGTTTCTATAAGATCACCCCTCATCCTTCTGAACTCCAACGAGTAAAGACCCAGTCTATTCAATCGATCATCATAAGGTAACCCCCTCATCTCCGGAATCAGCCTTGTGAATCATCTCTGTACCCCCTCCAAAGCCAGTATATCCTTCCTTAAGTAAGGTGACCAAAACTGCACGCAGTACTCCAGGTGCGGCCTTACCAATACCCTGTACAGTTGCAGCAGGACCTCCCTGCTTTTGTACTCCATCCCTCTCACAATGAAGGCCAACATTCCATTTGCCTTCCTGATTACCTGCTGCACCTGCAAACTAACTTTTTGGGATTCATGCACAAGGACCCCCAGGTCCCTCTGCACCGCAGCATGTTGTAATTTCTCCCCATTCAAATAATATTCCCTTTTACTGTTTTTTTTCCCAAGGTGGATGACCCCACATTTTCCGACATTGTATTCCATCTGCCAAACCTTAGCCCATTTGCTTAACCTATCTAAATCTCTTTGCAGCCTCTCTGTGTCCTCTACACAACCCGCTTTCCCACTAATCTTTGTGTCATCTGCAAATTTTGTTACACTACACTCTGTCCCCTCTTCCAGGTCATCTATGTATATTGTAAACAGTTGTGGTCCCAGCACCGATCCCTGTGGCACACCACTAACCACCGATTTCCAACCCGAAAAGGACCCATTTATCCCGACTCTCTGCTTTCTGTTAGCCAGCCAATTCTCTATCCATGCTAATACATTTCCTCTGACTCCGCGTACCTTTATCTTCTGCAGTAACCTTTTGTGTGGCACCTTATCGAATGCCTTTTGGAAATCTAAATACACCACATCCATCGGTACACCTCTATCCACCATGCTCGTTATATCTTCAAAGAATTCCAGTAAATCAGTTAAACATGATTTCCCCTTCATGAATCCATGTTGCTTCTGCTTGATTGCACTATTCCTATCTAGATGTCCCGCTATTTCTTCCTTAATGATAGTTTCAAGCATTTTCCCCACTACAGATGTTAAACTAACCGGCCTATAGTTACCTGCCTTTTGTCTGCCCACTTTTTTAAACAGAGGCATTACATTAGCTGCTTTCCAATCTGCTGGTACCTCCCCAGAGTCCAGAGAATTTTGGTAGATTATAACGAATGCATCTGCTATAACTTCCGCCATATCTTTTAATACCCTGGGATGCATTTCATCAGGACCAGGGGACTTGTCTACCTTGAGTCCCATTAGCCTGTCCAGCACTACCCCCCTAGTGATAGTGATTATCTCAAGGTCCTCCCTTCTCACATTCCTGTGACCAGCAATTTTTGGCCTGGTTTTTGTGTCTTCCACTGTGAAGACTGAAGCAAAATAATTGTTTAAGGTCTCAGCCATTTCCACATTTCCCATTATTAAATCCCCCTTCTCATCTTCTAAGGGACCAACATTTACTTTAGTCACTCTTTTCCATTTTATATATCGGTAAAAGCTTTTACTATCTGTTTTTATGTTTTGCGCAAGTTTACTTTCGTAATCTATCTTTCCTTTCTTTATTGCTTTCTTAGTCATTCTTTGCTGTCGTTTTAAATTTTCCCAATCTTCTAGTTTCCCACTAACCTTGGCCACCTTATACGCATTGTTTTTTAATTTGATACTCTCCTTTATTTCCTTGGTTATCCACGGCTGGTTATCCCTTCTCTTATCGCCCTTCTTTTTCACTGGAATATATTTTTGTTGAGCACTATGAAAGAGCTCCTTAAAAGTCCTCCACTGTTCCTCAATTGTGCCACCGTTTAGTCTGTGTTTCCAGTCTACTTTAGCCAACTCTGCCTTCATCCCACTGTAGTCCCCTTTGTTTAAGCATAGTATGCTCATTTGAGACACTACTTCCTCACCCTCAATCTGTATTACAAATTCAACCATACTGTGATCACTCATTCCGAGAGGATCTTTTACTAGGAGATCGTTTATTTTTCCTGTTTCATTACACTGGACCAGATCTAAGATAGCTTGCTCCCTTGTAGGTTCTGTAACATACTGTTCTAAGAAACAATCCCGTATGCATTCTATGAATTCCTCCTCAAGGCTACCCCGTGCGATTTGATTTGACCAATCGATATGTAGGTTAAAATCCCCCATGATTACTGCCGTTCCTTTTTCACATGCCTTTATTATTCTCTTGATTATTGTCTGCCCCACCGTGAAGTTATTATTTGGGGGCTTATAAACTATGCCCACCAGTGACTTTTTCCCCTTACTATCTCTAATCTCCACCCACAATGATTCAACATTTTATTCATTAGAGCCAATATCGTCTCTCACAACTGCCCAGATATCATCCTTTATTAACAGAGCTACCCCACCTCCTTTCCCTTCTTGTCTATCTTTCCGAATTGTCAGATACCCCTGTATGTTTAATTCCCAGTCTTGGCCACCCTGCAACCACGTTTCTGTAATGGCCACCAAATCATACCCATTTGTAATGATTTGTGCCGTCAACTCATTTACTTTATTTCGAATGCTGCGTGCATTTAGGTAGAGTGTTTTAATCAATACTGCCGACAATTCCACCTATCTTTGTGTCATTTACAAATTTGGATTTATAACTTTCTCTGCCATCATCTAAATCATTAATAAACACTGTGAATAGTTGAGGCCCCAGCATAGATCCCTGCTGAACACCACTAGTCCATCCTGCCAACTGATGTTCCTGCCCATTATCCCTACCGCCTGTCTCCTGCTCCTCAGCCAATTTCAGAACCAGGTCAATAATTTGCCTCCAATTCTACCTTAGAACCGTCTCTTATGTCATGATATCAGAGGCAGTCCCTCCAATGGAGGAAGACTTGCTTCCACTCTAAAAATGAGTCCTTAGGTGGCTGAACAGTCCAATACGGGAATTACAGTCCCTGCCACAGGTGGGACAGATATTCGTTGAGGGTCTTTATCAAATGCCTTCTGGAAGTCCGTATAAGTAACATCCGTAGACATTCCTCTGCCCACTACTTTAGTTACCTCTTAAAAAAATTCCATCAGGTTTGTCAGACATGACCTGCCTTTCACAAACCTATGCTGGAGAATTTTCGAGGTGTTCAGTCACCTTATTTTTTATTATAGACTCTAGCAATTTCCTGACCACAGATATTGGGCTAACTGGTTTGTAATTCCCTGGTCTCCCTCTCTCACCATTCTTAAATAGCGGAGTGAGGCTGTGTAACCGAGACAGTGTACAACTATTTTAGTATAATGTAGGCGAGGGCACCAGAATCGACAAATTTCAAATGAAACTTTAACAGTAACTTATATCAAATTAAAATTTGGTTGCAGTCCCTCCGGCGCCCACCTCTCGCGGAAGGCCGCGAGCGTACCGGTGGACACCGCGTGCTCCATCTCCAGGGGCACCCTGGCCCGGATGTAACCGCGGAAGAGAGGCAGGCAGTCGGGCTGAACGACCCCCTCGACCGCCCGCTGCCTGGACCGGCTGATGGCCCCCTTGGCCGTGCCCAGGAGCAGTCCTACGAGGAGGCCCTCGGACCTACCCGCTCCCCTCCGCACAGGGTGCCCAAAGATCAGGAGTGTGGGACTGAAGTGCATTTGAGCAGACCCTCAAATAATGGAACAGGGGGCTGCAACGTCACACATTCGATAAAAAATATGGAACACGGACTCTTCCAGACCGCAGAAATTACAGGCAGCCTGGGAGCCCGTGAAACGACTTAAAAACCGATTGCACAGAGCTGACCCGTGCAACACCCTCCAGGCCAAGACCCCAATAAATAGAGGGAGGACTCCCGCGTAGAGTGCACTCCACTGGGAACCCCTGCTCCTTCCCCGGGACAGTGTACAGGTCGAGAGAGGTGGTGGTGAGGTGGAGCTGGGTGTGGTCATGTTTCGGATGAAGGGGCAGTATTTAGATGAGGAACAGGAGGGGGCCAGGGATGGAATCCTTGGGGGAACTCCAGAGGTAACGGCGTGGGAGCGGGAAGAGAAGCCATTGCAGTTGATCCCCTGGCTATGACTGGATAGTTCGGAATGGGAAAACAAAATACTGCGGATGCTGGAACTGCAATCAAAACAGAGAATACTGGAAATCTCAGCAGGTCAGGCAGCATCTGTGGAGAGTTGTTCTTTCGGGTCGATGACCCTTTGTCAGAACTGGAGAGTGTTCGAAAGGAACGGATTCTTAACAAGCGCTGAACGGGGGAGGGGGAGAGAGAACAAAGGGGAAGGTCTGTGGTAGGGGGAAGACAGGAGAGATTAGAGAGACAAAAGGGACGACGGCCCAAATTCATCATCATCGAACGAGGATGACTTGCTTCCACACGAGCTCACAGGTGTCTCAATGAAGGACCCAATATTCCAGATCCCGAACTACAGCCTGAAGGGTGGAAGAGGCCTGTGCGTGGATTTTTTTAACGTGGGGTGACTGTTGAATGGGCCGAATTGAAATGGTTATGACAGAGGTTAGAAAAAGGTTACGGGTGGAAGGAGAGCAAGGGCAAACCCGGCCAGCTGGATGATGGAGAAGATGGGGTGGTCAGCCGTGTCAAAGGCTACAGACAAGTCCAGAAGGACGAGCAGGGACAGGTTACCACAGTCACAGTCACACAGGACGTCGTTTGTGACTTTGATTCGGGCTGTTTCAGTGTTGTGGCAGGGCCCCAGATTGGAGAGGCTCAAACATGGAGTTGTGGGAAGGATGGGCATGGGTTTGGGAGTTCTGGGACCCTGCACGAAAAGCTGTTGCACAAACCTAAGGCATTGGGTCTTCTGGGAATTGCATAGGCAGCAATGGGCAGCAGGAGGATTCCACGGCCCTGTCTGATCTCAGGCAACGAGACCTGAAACGGTCCAATGTCACTCCCACCCCACTGTGTAACAGTGCACCCCACACCCTCCGCTCCCCTCCCCCACTCCCACCCCCCCCTCCGCAACCCCCAAACCCCCCCCACATACCCCCTCCGCTCCCCCCACTGCACCCCCCGCTCCTGTCCCCCACACTCTCCGGTCCCCACCCCCCACCTGCCTCCACTCCCCCCCAACCCCCCCACCCCCTCCGCTCCCCTCCCCCACTCCCACCCCCCCCTCCGCAACCCCCAAACCCCCCCCACATACCCCCTCCGCTCCCCCCACCTCTCCCCACACCCTCCGCTCCCCCACTGCACCCCCCCGCTCCTCTCCCCCACACCCCCCCACCCCCTCCGCTCCCCTCCCCCGCTTCCCCCACTCCCTCCGCTCCCCCACTGCATCCCCCGCTCCCCTCCCCCGCTTCCCCCACTCCCTCCGCTCCCCCACTGCATCCCCCGCTCCCCTTCCCCACACCCCCCCACACCCTCCGCTCCCCTCCCCCGCTTCCCCCACGCCCTCCGCTCCCCCACTGCATCCCCCGCTCCCCTCCCCCACACCCCCCCACCCCCTCCGCTCCCCTCCCCCGCTTCCCCCACTCCCTCCGCTCCCCCACTGCACCACCCGCTCCTGTCCCCCACACTCTCCGGTCCCCACCCCCCACCCGCCTCCCCTCCCCCACTCCCACCCCCCCCTCCGCAACCCCCAACCCCCCCCCACATACCCCCTCCGCTCCCCTCCCCCGCCCCCGCACCTCTCCCCCACACCCCCCTCCGCTCCCCCCACCCCTCCCCCACACCCTCCGCTCCCCCACTGCAACCCCCAAACCCCCCCACACACCCCCCTCCGCTCCCCTCCCTCCGCTCCCCCCACACCCTCCGCTCCCCCACTGCACCCCGCTGCTCCTCTCCCCCACCCCCCCCACACCCTCCGGTCCCCTCCCCCGCACCCTCCGGTCCCCCCCCCCTCTGCTCCCCCCACCCCCCTACACCCTCCGCTACCCCCCACACCGCCCCCCCACTCTCGCCCCCCCCTACACCGCTTCCCCCTGCACTCCCCCCCCCCCACACCCCCTCTCTCACCCCCCATCCCCACTCTTTCAAAATTCCCTTGAGTCCAGAAAGGCTCCCGTGGATTGGATGGCAGCAAATGTAACCCCAACAATTCAAGACAGGAGTGAGAGAGCGGACGGGGAACACTACGGACCAGTTAGCTTGACATCAGTCATCGGGAAAATGCTGGAATCCATTATTAAAGAAGTGGTATCAGTGATAATCATAACATAATTAGGCAGAGTCAGCATGGGTTTTATGAAAGGGAAATCATGTTTGACAAATGTTTTGCATTTTTTGAGGATGTAACTAGCAGTGTAGATAAAGGAGAACCAGAGGATGTAGTATATTTGGGAGGGGTTTCCTGTACGGGCTGCTCCTGCACACTCTCCACCTTGCCATCCTCGTCTGCCGTCCGGACACGCCATGGCGTACCATCTTGCCGTCTGGAGGAGGCGGGGGTCCCCGATGGAGTGCTCGCTACGCGGGAGTCCTCCCTCTATTTATCGGGGACTTGGCCTGGAGGCTGTTGCACGGAGCAGTCCCGTGCAATCGATTTTTAAGTCGGTTCACGAGCTCCCGGGCCGCCTGCAATTTCTGCGGTCTGGAAGAGTCCGTGTTCCATGTCCATGTCGAATGTGTGAGGTGGCAGCCCCTGTTCCACTATTTGAAGGGGCTGCTCCTCAAATTCTGGTTGCACTTCAGTCCCACGCTCCTGATCTTTGGGCACCCTGTGCGGAGGGGAGCGGGTAGGTCCGAGGGTCTCCTCGTAGGACTGCTCCTGGGCACGGCCAAGGGGGCCATCAGCCGGTCCAGGCATCGGGCGGTCGAGGGGGCCGTTCAGCCCGACTGCCTGCCTCTCTTCCGCGCGTACATCCGAGCCAGGGTGTCCCTGGAGATGGAGCACGCGGTGTCCACCGGTACGCTCGCGGCCTTCCGCGAGAGGTGGGCGCCGGAGGGACTGGAGTGCATCGTCACCCCCGGCAACCAAATTTTAATTTGATTTAAGGTTTCGTTAACAGTTTAACATTTGTGGGTTCTAGTGCCCTTGTCAAAAGGGGGCATTTGATTTAAGTTTCAACAAAATAGTTGAGTCAACACCTCAAAGGAGGGGGATAGAGAGCGGAGGGAAATTGGGCAAAGGGCACTGACATAACTCGGCAGCTTTGGAGCAAACATTAATATTAAAAATAGATAAGAACTAGAAAAAGTTTATTATTCAAAAGAACTGACGGTGCATAAGGTGCCAATCAACGAATGATCGTCCCCACTGCTCCCTGAGCCTGAATTAGTTGTTCTGGGCCCCTCCCCCTGCACCGCAGTGGCTGGCTGCCCTGTGATGGGATGGGGAGGGGCCCAGTGCAGTATAAAGAAAGCAGGAAGGAAGGCTGATGATTCATTGGTCCTCCCTTGTGCACAGAGCAGAGTCAGCATTGTGTGAGAGGTGGTAAGTGGCGGCAGGGGGCAAGGGGCAAGGGGCAAGGGCAAGGGCAAGGGCAAGGGCAAGGGATTGGGGTTTGTTTCAAACTAGTTGTAAGTTCTGATCTAACTTTTGAATTCTGTCTTTTTTTTTGCTGGGTGTGGTTCTAAAGACTTGAGTTGTGAGTTCTTAATTGTGACTTTGTGTTGGGAACTTATTTTCTAAAAAGGGGAACTGTTAGAAGGCTGAGTGGGACTGGCTTTAACTTGCTGAAGGGTTGGTCTACAATGTGTTGTGTGGTTGGGCTCTGTGTCCTTGTGTCTCTATATTAATGGGGGCTTTCTCTTTCTGTGTTTCAGTCACTCCCTGCAGATTCTGAAACCATGGCTGATGATGAAATTGCAGCTCTGGTGGTGGACAATGGATCCGGGATGTGCAAGGCTGGGTTTGCTGGGGACGATGCTCCCAGGGCTGTGTTCCCCTCCATCGTGGGCCGGCCCCGGCACCAGGTGAGTCTTTCAACTGAGACATTGGGTGGTCTTCCAATCTGGTCCTGGGGTGGGTGGGGGCTTTGTCCTTGTTCCTGTGTGGGGGCTTGGTCCTATATGGTTGTGTTCCTCTGGCTGTGTTGGGTCCTTGTAACTGAAATGTCATTTTTTTCAGTTTCCTCTTTTGTGAGCAGTTTGTGGTGTGCAGTCTATTTCCTGCTGTGGCTGGTGACTATCATTAACTGTTACTGCTGCTTGCTCATGCTGTATAGGCGGGGCTGTTTGAATGAATGTGGGTGCCTATCCAGCCCCTAATTTGAATCTCTGAGGAGCTGTGACCTGTATCTTTGGCCTCCTTGGGCTGTGGCTGTGACTAAGCTGAGTTGTGTGGGGGCTGGCTCGGGCTATACCTGGGCTATCTCTCTCCTGTCGGCTGTTTCTTGGAACAGTCAGAGCTTGGGGTTTGATGCTGCTTTTGTCCCCCACACTGGATTGTTCTGTCACTGCCCAGCTCTTTCTGTGGTCTGCTCAAAGCCTGTGATTGGCTGATCTGTCTGGGGCTCAGAAGGAGGCCATTCAGCCCCTTGTGCCTGTTCTACCTTCACTTAAATTGTCTGATCTGTACCTTGACTCCAGTTACCTCCCTTGGTTCTGTAAATTCTAATTTCAAAACTGAGCACTGGAATTTTGGTACTCTCTCCCCAGCCTCCAGCTTTTTGGGGAGTTCCAGATTTCCTTGACCCTTTTGGGTGAAGGAATGTTTCCTGTTATCACCCCTGAATGGCCTGGCTCCAACTTTAAGGTGATTTTCCCCCTTGTTCTGGACTCTCCTCCCCCTTCACCACAAATCTTGCTTGGGCAGCCCCCTGGAGTTGATGATTGTTTCCACACTGAGTCTGATGCAGGACCTACTATCTGTTGTGGGTGGGGCAGATAGTTGGAGGGGTGAGTGGGCTCCTTCTGCTGTTTTGCTCTTGGCAGAGGAAATAAATTCTCTCCATCTACCCACCCTCTGCCACCTAAATTCTAGGAAATACAAGTTGTTGTTTTAAGCTTTGGTATCATTCTGCTAAGTGTGTGCTGCACCCCTCCCCCACCCCAAGAGCCACTATTGCATCCTGAGGGGCGATGCCCGGAACTGACTGGTTGCACCAGATGGGGTCTGACCAGAGTGCTCTTTAGCTCTAGCATTACTTCCTCTTTTGCATTGCAATTCCCTTTTTGAGAGAGGCCAACTTTGCATGTTTTTTTTGTACATTTGCACTTGGCAATCTGTGTATGTGGGCTCCCAAATCCTTTGCTCCTTGTCTCCATAAATGATCCTGATTTGTTTCTTGGATTCACTGACTGTCTGATCCACTGATGCAAGTTGGGTTTCTTGGTTTGGGATAGGATCACTGCACCCAGCCAAGGAATATCTTGTGTTTTGACTGCAGTTGGGTGTGTCTGCTAGATCATGGGCAGTCCCTTGGAATCGAGGAAGACTTGCTTCCACTCTTAAAATGAGTCCTTAGGTGGCTGAACAGTCCAATGAGAACCACAGGTGGGACAGACAGTGGTTGAGGGAAGGGGAGGGTGGGACTGGTTTGCCGCACGCTCCTTCTGCTGCCTGCGCTCGGTTTCTGCATGCTCTCGGTGACGAGACTCGAGGTGCTCGGTGCCCTCCCGGATGCACTTCCTCCACTTAGGGTGGTCTTTGGCCAGGGGCTCCCAGGTGTTAGAGCATTCTTCGTGAATGGCTTAGTGGGTAGTGCTCTTGCCTGAAGCTCAAGGGTTCAAGTCCCATTCCAGTGACTTGAGCCCCAATCCAAGCTGGTGCTTGCAGTGCTGAGGGTGGTGTCCTTTCAGATGAGATGTTTGTAGGAGTTGCCCCCTCTAGTAGATGCATGTAAAGATCCCATGGCCCTATCTGAGCTTCATGAGGTGATTCATCTTGCATCGAGGCATGGTCGGTAAATGTGGCAGCCAATTGGTGCACAGTACCATCCCCACAAACAGTGCAGTGGGTGAATGATCAGGTGATGGAAACAGACAGCAGCATCTGTGGCAATGCAGCATTCAGTGTTTCAGTCCTTCAGACTGGGAATTAAGTGAGTCAGTAATAGTGGCCATGAAATGCTGTGGATCTGTTGTAGACAGAGCAGGTGCCTAACTTGTCCAGACTGGCCTTCCTGTCCTTCCCCTTTTTTTTTCTCTACAATGCAGCATTTCCTCTGGCCCTGAGCTGGGGTAATATACTGTGCTTCTGATCACTGTCCTGTCACTGGAAGCATGCTATACTGAGATACCCATCTAGTGCTGGGAGTATGTCTTATTGGCCCCATCGCCCCAGTTTATTGGGGTTAGGATCTCTTTCAAGCTTAAAATAAATGTTCTCCATATCTGTACATCTTGTAGCAGTTTATTGCAACTGAGTGTCTCGCTGGGTCATTTCAGGGGGCAGTTAAGAGTTGACAACATTGCTGTGGGTCTGGAGTCACACAGGCCAGACTGGGTAAGGGTGACAGATTTCCTTTCCTAAAGGACATTAGTGACCTAGATGGGTTTTTGCAACAATCCATTGGAGCAGCAGGTGCATGGGAACACCACCACCTCCACGTTCCCCTCCCAGTCACACACCATCCCGACTGGGAAATATATCGGCCGTTCCTTCATCGTCGCTGGGTCACAATCCCGGAACTCCCTCCCTAACAGCACTGTGGGAGCACCTTCACCACACGGACTGCAGCGGTTCAAGAAGGCGGCTCACCATCACCACCACCTTAAGGGTCATTAGGGATGGGCAATAAATGCCAGCGATGCCCACATCCCAGAACAATTTTTTAAATGTGGGTATTGGGTAAGCTCAACAACAGTCCACTGCACTTGAACAGGGGGATTTCCATTGGGGAAATTCTTTTGCAATAATGCTGCTTGGGAGTTCCCCAAGCACCATTGGCATGCCAAGTATGTATAGAAATTTGCTGATGACCCAAGGATAGGTAGTGTAGCTGGAAGCATAAAATTACAAAGGGGAAATCAACAGATTGGTGAATTGGGGGGAGGAGAAACCTATGACAAATGGATTTCAATTGGGGGAGAAAGGAAACCAGAGTTCCAAACAAGAGCTGCCCTCCTGCCCCCCCCCCCCCTCCCCCCAAATCTGAGACAGAACTTGACATGCCATTGGGCACCTTGGTTTAGGAAGTGGTCTTGCAGGTTGGATAGCCCTGTCCATAATCTACTCCAGGCCCAACCCTTAGTTGTCTGAAGAGCCTTTAGCACAGACATTGGAGAAAAAAAACTCTGCATGCCAGTTGTCTGTCCAATCTGGGATTAGTACCAGCTCCTTGTCAGTCATATGTCTATCCTGATTGTGCATTAGATTTGAACTACTGCTCCTTAATAAACTGACCATGATTCCCAAGACCCCTTTAGGTAATCTGTGGGTGACCTGTGATCCCAATCTTGCATTGCAGAATCTGGATCAACCTTCACATGTGATTAGCAGTGGTATCTGAGCTTCCAACTTTAATCACCTGATCTGAGCATGCTCTGGTGTTGGCACAAGGATAATTAGTGAGACCTGTTTTTAAATGCAGTTGTGTTCTTCAGAAGTGCAGAACAGGAGCTGACTGTCTATCTGACGGTCTTTACTCTGGCTTATTGTGAATTCATCATTTTTTAATTTTTTATTTTGCTCTCCATTTCTAGGGTGTGATGGTGGGAATGGGTCAGAAAGACAGTTATGTTGGTGATGAGGCCCAGAGCAAGAGAGGGATTCTGACCCTGAAGTACCCAATCGAACATGGGATTGTGACCAACTGGGATGACATGGAGAAGATCTGGCATCACACCTTCTACAATGAGCTGCGAGTGGCCCCAGAGGAGCATCCTGTTCTCCTCACAGAGGCACCTCTCAACCCCAAAGCCAACCGGGAGAAGATGACCCAGATCATGTTTGAGACCTTCAACACACCGGCCATGTACGTCGCCATTCAAGCTGTGCTGTCCTTGTACGCCTCTGGTCGCACAACTGGCATTGTGCTAGATTCTGGTGATGGTGTGTCCCACACCGTGCCAATCTATGAAGGGTACGCCTTGCCTCATGCCATCCTGCGTCTAGACCTGGCTGGCCGGGATCTCACTGACTATTTGATGAAGATCCTCACTGAACGTGGTTACTCCTTCACAACCACAGCCGAGAGGGAGATCGTGCGTGACATCAAGGAGAAACTTTCCTACGTGGCCCTAGATTTTGAATCTGAGATGCAGACGGCTGGCTCTTCCTCATCCTTGGAGAAAAGTTACGAGCTCCCTGATGGCCAAGTCATCACCATCGGCAATGAGCGTTTCAGATGCCCAGAAACCCTCTTCCAACCCTCCTTCATTGGGATGGAAGCTTGTGGGCTCCACGAGACCTGTTTCAACAGCATCATGAAATGTGATGTAGACATCAGGAAAGATCTGTACGCCAACACGGTCTTGTCTGGTGGAACCACCATGTACCCCGGTATCGCTGATCGGATGCAGAAGGAAATCACAGCCTTGGCTCCGAGCACAATGAAGATTAAGATCATTGCTCCGCCCGAGAGGAAGTATTCAGTGTGGATCGGAGGATCCATCTTGGCTTCTCTCTCCACCTTCCAGCAAATGTGGATCAGTAAGCAGGAATATGATGAGTCTGGGCCCTCCATAGTCCACCGCAAGTGCTTCTAAGGTGCTGTAGGGATTGGAATTTTCCCAGATCCTGTCCCCTTCCAATATGACCATCTGCTTCTTGCTCCAACTTTTCCCTTTTTTGCCAGTGATTTATTGCATACACCCTGCCTTTGCTTCCCTTATCTTGCCCTTCCTTGCCCACAAACCCCATTAAAGCTAACTTGGGGGAAAAAGGAGCCTTTAATTAAATTGTAATTACAACCAGGTCAGATTTTGTATGAATTGGAACAATTGTCTGAGGGAGGGTTTTAAAGGGGCATCACCCTCTACAGGAGGGAGCAGGCAGGTTTATTGACCTCAAGGTGTCAATGCTACAATTGAGAATTTGCTTTTGTAATGAAGTCTGTATTTTGCAATTTGGCAGAAATGGCTAACATTCTGAATAAAGATGTTTTTTGTCAATGATCTCTCTTGTCTTGTGTTCAAGTTTCTCATTGTGAATTAAAATCTGATCTCTGCCCTTCAGAAAGAGGATTCTGTGGGATTTCAACCAGAAGAGATACAAGTTCTTGAACTGTTGGTATTGATGACCTTAAATCTCCCAGGGGCTAGTTACTGATCTAATAAAAGTTAGGTCTTTCCTGAAGACCAGCCACTTTTCAGTGCACCTCATCGAGCCTTATTGTGCCAGGTTGACTAGCCATAGTAAGCATTTGTTTAATATACAATATATAGCCATTCTGTAGGGATTGTAAAGGGGCTAAGGTAAGTAATTGTAGTTGAGGTGAAAGATTGGTCAATGGTTCTGTCCCCTGCACCCCATCAAGATTTTAGAACAGATGATCTGGTCATTACCACATTGCTGTTTGTGGGAGCTTGCTGTGCACAAATTCACTGTTGCATTTTCACATTACAACAGTATAACCTCTGAGCACTCTTATAAATGTAGTCAGTGTTGCATAAATTGCATGTAGGTTCTGACCTTGCAAATGTTTTCTCCCAAAGCAATTGCAATATTAAGGGGAACAGTGAAACTATTTCTGCTGGTTGGAGAGTCTAGGCCTAGAGGGCACAATGTCAAGGTTAAAGCCAGACCTTTCAGGAGTGAAGTTAGGAAACATTTTTACACAGGGCGGTAGCTATTAAACTCCCGCAAGCAGCAATTGACGCTGGATCAATTGTCCATTTTAAATCTGAGATTGATAAATGTTTCTGTTAACCATTGAGGGATATGGACCAAAGGTGGGTATGTGGAGTTGGGTCAGATCTGCCATCTTGAATGATGGAGCTAGTTTGAGGGGGCTGCATAGAAACCCCCCACCTCTTCAATTAATACATCCATAACTAGCTCTGATTTATATTGTTACCTCCTTCAGTATTCTTCAGAGTCCTTGTCATGGACTGATTGAGGAGTGGCCAACTTCACCCTTGCTCATGGTCCACGATGAAAACTAAAGTGAATAGAGCAGCAAAGGAAGAATAAGAGTTACTTGATTACTGGGAAGGGATGAGGAACATAACTGATACCCATGATTTCTCATCTGTCATAAATGTCATGACAGATTAACCAGATGTGTTCAGCCCGACTGCCTGCCTCTCCCGCGGTTACATCAGAGCCAGGGTGTCCCTGGAGATGGAGCAGTGTCCATCGGTATGCTCATGGCCTTCCGCGAGAGGTGGGCACCAGAGGGACACGAGTGCATTTCAACCGCGAGCAGAATTTTGATTTGACAAAGGTTCCCTTTATGTTGAATTGTTTGTGTTTTGGTGCCCTCAAAAAAAGGAAAAGGGCACTTAATTGAAAGTTTCTGGCATGTGCCCCTCCCTTCTTCTCTTCCCCCCCCCCCCCCTTAAATCAGGGGGCACTTTTATTAATATTCCTACACCAAAATGGTTGTAGAGAGCCTGCTGATCGAATGGTACTTTATCAGGAGGACTTGAAAGTGTAAAGGGTACCACACAAGTTGTGTTGGGACCGTGCCACAGTCTTGCTGTACCAAGCCACAACAAACACCAAGAATAAACCCGGTCGGAACACAAAACATTGGATTTGGACATGACCAAGGCATGCTCTGCCCACCCTCCTTCTCTCCAACGTCTGGGTACGTATGCCAAAATACAACCCGTTTTTTAAAAATTTGTTGCTGACAAGGCCGGCATTTATTGCCCATCCCTAATTGCCCCTTGAGAAGGTGGTGGTGAGCCGCCTTCTTGAACCGCTGCAGTCCGTGTGGTGAAGGTGCTCCCACAGTGCTGTTAGGGAGGGAGTTCCAGGATTGTGACCCAGCGACGATGAAGGGACGGCCGATATATTTCCAAGTCGGGATGGTGTGTGACTGGGAGGGGAACGTGGAGGTGGTGGTGTTCCCATGCGCCTTCTGCCCTTGTCCTTCTAGGCGGTAGAGGTCACGGGTTTGGGAGGTGCTGCTGAAGAAGCCTTGGCGAGTTGCTGCAGTGCATCTTGTAGATGGTGCACACTGCAGCCACGGTGCGCCGGTGGTGGAGGGAGTGAGTGTTGGAGGTGGTGGATGGGGTGTGGATCAAGCGGCTGCTTTGTCCTGGATGGTGTCGAGCTTCTCGAGTGTTGTTGGAGCTGCACCATCCAGGCAAGTGGGGAGTGTTCCATCACACTCCTGACTTGTGCCTTGTAGATGGTGGAAAGGCTTTGGGGAGTCAGGAGGTGAGACACTCGCCGCAGAATACCCAGCCTCTGACCTGCTCTTGTTTCCACAGTATTTATGTGGCTGGTCCAGTTAAGTTTCTGGTCAATGGTGACCCCCAGGATGTTGATGGTGGGGGATTCGGCGATGGTTGTTGCCAGATGGGATTTGAACCCACCATCTCTGGATTGTAAGTCCAGTACCATAGGTGAGACTGCCACACCCATTCTCTGGAAGGGACATGGTCCCTCCTCGCTCTGAACTAAACCTCTCACTGTGAGTATCCCATCCCCCTTCACTAGTTGCCCAAACTGCCGCTCCTACACACACCACTCTCTTGCGGTTTGAGATTTCTTCCTTATAAGGTATGGAATGCCGAGTGAACCTGCAACATACGTTGAGACAGGCTCCCGCCCCCAGGCTCTCTCCGTGTAGCAATGCCTTCCTGCCTCGCTGGCCCATGTTCAGGCTTGTTTTTGCAGTCTCCAACTTTTCAGTGTCTGCGTCTAACTGTCTTTGCAATTTTTCTGGGTTGCTTGATTTGCGGAGAGGGCAGGGGCAAGGAGTTTGGGGATGGGGGGATGGGGGGGGATGGGGGGATGGGGGGGGGGCGGGGATTTTGGGGAGAGCTGTTCTAACTGGGTGGTTGGAGGGAATGGCAGACAATAAGAGACAGTGACTGAGAAGGAAACAGTGAGAGAGGGAGTGGGATGTAGTGAAGGAATGGGGGCTGGGGGGCTGAAACCAGCGTCCAGCTTCGAGGGGCCAGTTCTGTTACTGGCAAGTTTGCTGTTTTATTCTGACCGTCCGAGACCTAACAGATCCCCAGCTATTCTGTGTATGTGGTCTGGAACCCACCCCAGGGTCTAATTCACAGCCCCTGCCCCCCGCCCCCCGCCCCCCCGTCTTGCTGCGGTTGGTCTGTGAATGGGCGCAGGGAACGCCACAAACTGAGTGACCCACAAAGTGAATTAAGAGGGAATGTTTCAAAAGGAAGAGCACATTTCACAGAACCCCCTTTCACCCGTTGAGGTTTCCGCCCCTTTAGCTCCCCAAGGTTCCTCTTTAATTCAATTGGATGCCTGTCCCTTTAATTACCAGAGGTGCCTGTCCCTTTAACTCCCGGCGTTGATTACCCCATTCCTTCTCCAGGGACCATGCCCTTTTAAATGCTCGGGATCCCTGCCCCTTTAATTTTAACAAAGTACTCATCATTTGATAGTTTCAGGTGCCTGTCCCTTTAAGAGCCCGGGGGGTGCCTGTCCCTTTAAGAGCCGGGGGGGGGGGGGGGCCTGCCCCTTTAACTCCCTCCGCTGCCCGGTCACGTGCCGAGGGCGGGCTGGGTTTCCGGTCCCGGGCCCGCTCGGTTGCCCTGGAGATGCTGCGGGCCGCGGGGTCCCGGGGCCTGAGCTCCGGCCGGTCAGCCCGAGCCCGAGGCCGCGGCCTCCGCACTCTCCCCCGCCCCGACCCGCCGCCTCTCACCGCGGCCTCGCCCGGCCCCCGCCCCCGGGCCGTCAGCCTGGCCGCCCTGGGTAGGTGAGGGAGCGGAGAGTGAGTGCGTGAGGGGGAGGAGAGTGAGTGAGTGAGGGGGAGGGGAGTGAGTGAGTGAGGGGGAGGGGAGTGAGTGAGTGAAGGGGAGGGGAGAGGGAGAGGGAGGGGGAGGGAGAGTGAGTGAGGGGGAGGGAGAGTGAGTGAGGGGGGGGAGGAGAGTGAGGGGGAGGGGAGTGCGAGTGAGGGGGAGGAGAGTGCGAGTGAGTGAGGGGGAGGGGAGTGAGTGAGGGGAGGGAGAGTGTGGGGGAGGGGAGTGAGTGAGGGGGAGGAGAGTGTGGGGGAGGGGGGTGAGTGAGGGGGGAGGAGAGTGTGGGGGGGGGGAGTGCGAGTGTGGGGAAGGGAGTGCGAGTGAGGGGGAGGAGAGTGCGAGTGAGGGGGAGGGGGTAGTGAGGGGGAGGGGAGTGAGGGGGAGGGAGTGAGTGAGGGGGAGGAGAGTGAGGGGGAGGGGAGTGAGTGAGGGGGAGGAGAGTGTGGGGGAGGGGAGTGAGTGAGGGGAGGAGAGTGTGGGGGAGGAGAGTGTGGGGGAGGGGAGTGAGTGAGGGGGAGGAGAGTGCGAGTGAGTGAGGGGGAGGGGAGTGAGTGAGGGGAGGAGAGTGAGGGGGAGGGGAGGAGATGAGGGGGAGGGGAGTGCGAGTGAGGGGGAGGAGAGTGCAAGTGAGTGAGGGGGAGGGGAGTGAGGGGGAGGGGAGTGCGAGTGAGTGAGGGGGAGAGTGCGAGTGAGTGAGGGGGAGGGGAGTGAGTGAGGGGGAGGAGAGTGCGAGTGAGTGAGGGGGAGGGGAGTGAGTGAGGGGGAGGAGAGTGTGGGGGAGGGGAGTGAGTGAGGGGGAGGAGAGTGTGGGGGAGGGGAGTGAGTGAGGGGGAGGAGAGTGTGGGGGGGGGGGAGTGTGGGGAAGGGGAGTGCGAGTGAGGGGGAGGAGAGTGCGAGTGAGGAGGGGGAGGGGAGTGAGTGAGGGGGAGGGGAGTGCGAGTGAGGGGGAGGAGAGTGCGAGTGAGTGAGGGGGAGGGAGTGAGGGGGAGGGGAGTGCGAGTGAGTGAGGGGGAGGAGAGTGTGAGTGAGTGAGGGGGAGGGGAGTGTGGGGGAGGGGAGAGTGAGTGAGGGGGAGGGGAGTGTGGGGGAGGGGAGTGCGAGTGAGGGGGAGGAGAGTGCGAGTGAGTGAGGGGGAGGGGAGTGCGAGTGAGTGAGGGGGAGGGGAGTGAGGGGAGGGGAGTGCGAGTGAGTGAGGGGGAGGGGAGTGAGGGGAGGGGAGTGAGGGGGAGGGGAGTGAGGGGGAGGGGAGGTGAGTGAGTGAGGGGGAGGGGAGAGTGAGTGAGGGGGAGGGAGAGTGAGTGAGGGGGAGGAGAGTGTGAGTGAGGGAGAGGAGAGTGTGAGTGAGTGAGGGGGAGGGGAGGAGTGAGGGAGGGGGAGGGGAGAGTGAGTGAGGGGGAGGAAGTGTGAGTGAGTGAGGGGGAGGGGGGGAGGGGAGTGAGGGGGAGGAGAGTGCGAGTGAGTGAGTGAGGGGAGAGTGAGTGAGGGGAGTGCGAGTGAGTGAGGGGGAGGGGAGTTGTGAGAGTGAGTGAGGGGGAGGGGAGTGCGAGTGAGTGAGTGAGGGAGTGCGATGTGGTGAGTGAGGGGGAGGAGAGTGTGAGTGAGTGAGGGGGAGGGAGTGAGGGGGAGAGTGAGTGAGGGGGAGGAGAGTGAGTGAGGGGGAGGAGTGAGTGAGGGGAAGTGAGTGAGGGGGAGGAGAGTGCGAGTGAGGGGGAGGAGAGTGCGAGTGAGGGGAGGAGAGTGGAGTGAGGGGGAGGAGAGTGCGAGTGAGGGGAGGAGAGTGCGAGTGAGGGGGAGGAGAGTGCGAGTGAGGGAGGAGAGTGCGAGTGAGGGGGAGGAGAGTGCGAGTGAGGGGGAGGAGAGTGCGAGTGAGGGGGAGGAGAGTGCGAGTGAGGGGGAGGAGAGTGCGAGTGAGGGGGAGGAGAGTGCGAGTGAGAGTGAGGGGGAGGAGAGTGCGAGTGAGGGGGAGGAGAGTGCGAGTGAGGGGGAGGAGAGTGCGAGTGAGGGGGAGGAGAGTGCGAGTGAGGGGGAGGAGAGTGCGAGTGAGGGGGAGGAGAGTGCGAGTGAGGGGGAGGAGAGTGCGAGTGAGGGGGAGGAGAGTGCGAGTGAGGGGGAGGAGAGTGCGAGTGAGGGGGAGGAGAGTGCGAGTGAGGGGGAGGAGAGTGCGAGTGAGGGGAGGAGAGTGCGAGTGAGGGGGAGGAGAGTGCGAGTGAGGGGGAGGAGAGTGCGAGTGAGGGGGAGGAGAGTGCGAGTGAGGGGGAGGAGAGTGCGAGTGAGGGGGAGGAGAGTGCGAGTGAGGGGGAGGTGAGTGCGAGTGAGGGGAGGTGAGTGCGAGTGAGGGGGAGGTGAGTGCGAGTGAGGGGGAGGAGAGTGCGAGTGAGGGGGAGGAGAGTGCGAGTGAGGGGGAGGAGAGTGCGAGTGAGGGGGAGGGGAGTGCGAGTGAGGGGGAGGGGAGTGCGAGTGAGGGGGAGGGGAGTGCGAGTGAGGGGAGGGGAGTGCGAGTGAGGGGGAGGGGAGTGCGAGTGAGGGGAGGGGAGTGCGAGTGAGGGGGAGGGGAGTGCGAGTGAGGGGGAGGGGAGTGCGAGTGAGGGGGAGGCGAGTGAGGGGGAGGGGAGTGCGAGTGAGGGGGAGGGGAGTGCGAGTGAGGGGGAGGGGAGTGATTGAGGTGGAGGGGAGTGATTGAGGGGGAGGGGAGTGCGTGAGACTGAGGGGGAGGAGAGTGCGAGTGACTGAGGGGGAGGAGAGTGCGAGTGACTGAGGGGGAGGGAGAGTGCGAGTGACTGAGGGGGAGGAGAGTGAGTGAGGGGGAGGAGAGTGAGTGAGGGGGAGGTGAGTGAGGGGGGGGAGGTGAGTGAGTGAGGGGGGGAGGTGAGTGAGGGGGGGAGGTGAGTGAGTGAGTGGGGGGGAGGTGAGTGAGTGGGGGGAGGTGAGTGAGTGAGGGGGGAGTGAGTGAGGGGGGAGTGAGTGAGGGGGGAGTGAGTGAGGGGGAGGTGAGTGAGTGAGGGGGAGGTGAGTGAGTGAGGGGGAGGTGAGTGAGTGAGGGGGAGGTGAGTGAGTGAGGGGGAGGTGAGTGAGTGAGGGGGAGGTGAGTGAGTGAGGGGGAGGTGAGTGAGTGAGGGGGATGAGAGTGAGGGGGAGGAGAGTGCGAGTGAGTGAGGGGGAGCAGAATGCGAGTGAGTGAGGGGGAGGTGAGTGAGTGAGGGGGAGGAGAGTGCGAGTGAGTGAGGGGGAGGAGAGTGAGTGGGGGGAGTGAGTGAGGGGGAGGTGAGTGAGGGGGAGGGGAGTGTGAGTGAGGGGGAGGGGAGTGTGAGTGAGGGGGAGGAGAGTGAGAGTGAGGGAGAGGAGAGTGAGAGTGAGGGGGAGGAGAGTGAGAGTGAGGGGGAGGAGAGTGCGAGTGAGGGGGAGGAGAGTGCGAGTGAGGGGGAGGAGAGTGCGAGTGAGGGGGAGGAGAGTGCGAGTGAGGGGGAGGAGAGTGCGAGTGAGGGGGAGGAGAGTGCGAGTGAGGGGGAGGAGAGTGCGAGTGAGGGGGAGGAGAGTGCGAGTGAGGGGGAGGAGAGTGCGAGTGAGGGGGAGGAGAGTGCGAGTGAGGGGGAGGAGAGTGCGAGTGAGGGGGAGGAGAGTGCGAGTGAGGGGGAGGAGAGTGCGAGTGAGGGGGAGGAGAGTGCGAGTGAGGGGGAGGAGAGTGCGAGTGAGGGGGAGGAGAGTGCGAGTGAGGGGGAGGAGAGTGCGAGTGAGGGGGAGGAGAGTGCGAGTGAGGGGGAGGAGAGTGCGAGTGAGGGGGAGGAGAGTGCGAGTGAGGGGGAGGAGAGTGCGAGTGAGGGGGAGGAGAGTGCGAGTGAGGGGGAGGAGAGTGCGAGTGAGGGGGAGGAGAGTGCGAGTGAGGGGGAGGAGAGTGCGAGTGAGGGGGAGGAGAGTGCGAGTGAGGGGGAGGAGAGTGCGAGTGAGGGGGAGGAGAGTGCGGGGGAGGGGAGTGTGAGTGAGGGGGAGGTGAGTGTGAGTGAGGGGGAGTGTGAGTGAGGGGGAGGGGAGTGTGAGTGAGGGGGAGGGGAGTGTGAGTGAGGGGGAGGAGAGTGTGAGTGAGGGGGAGGTGAGTGAGTGAGGGGGAGGTGAGTGAGTGAGGGGGAGGTGAGTGAGTGAGGGGGAGGTGAGTGAGTGAGGGGGAGGGGAGTGTGAGTGAGGGGGAGGGGAGTGTGAGTGAGGGGGGAGGGGAGTGTGAGTGAGGGGGAGGGGAGTGTGAGTGAGGGGGAGGTGAGTGAGTGAGGGGGAGGTGAGTGAGTGAGGGGGAGGTGAGGGGGAGGGGAGTGAGTGGAGGGGAGTGTGAGTGAGTGGGAGGGGAGTGTGAGTGAGGGGGAGGGGAGTGTGAGTGAGGGGGAGGGGAGTGTGAGTGAGGGGGAGGGGAGTGTGAGTGAGGGGGAGGGGAGTGTGAGTGAGGGGGAGGAGAGTGTGAGTGAGGGGGAGGAGAGTGTGAGTGAGGGGGAGGAGAGTGTGAGTGAGGGGGAGGGGAGTGCGTGAGAGTGAGGGGGGAGGGGAGTGCGAGTGACTGAGGGGGAGGAGAGTGCGAGTGACTGAGGGGGAGGAGAGTGACTGAGGGGGAGGAGAGTGAGTGAGGGGGAGGTGAGTGAGTGAGGGGGAGGTGAGAGTGAGGGGGAGGGGAGTGCGAGTGAGTGAGGGGGAGGGGAGTGCGAGTGAGTGAGGGGGAGGGGAGTGCGAGTGAGTGAGGGGGAGCGGAGTGCGAGTGAGTGAGGGGGAGGTGAGTGAGTGAGGGGGAGGAGAGTGCGAGTGAGTGAGGGGGAGGAGAGTGTGAGTGGGGGAGGTGAGTGAGTGAGGGGGAGGTGAGTGAGTGAGGGGGAGGAGAGTGCGAGTGAGTGAGGGGGAGGAGAGTGCGAGTGAGTGAGGGGGAGGGGAGTGCGAGTGAGTGAGGGGGAGGGGAGTGCGAGTGAGTGAGGGGGAGGAGAGTGCGAGTGAGTGAGGGGGAGGGGAGTGCGAGTGAGTGAGGGGGAGGGGAGTGCGAGTGAGTGAGGGGGAGGGGGAGTGTGAGTGAGGGGGAGGGGAGTGCGTGTGAGTGAGGGGGAGGAGAGTGCGTGTGAGTGAGGGGGAGGAGAGTGAGGGGGGAGAGAGTGAGGGGGAGGAGAGTGAGGGGGAGGAGAGTGAGGGGGAGGAGAGTGAGGGGGAGGGGAGTGCGAGCGCGCGAGGGGGAGGGGAGCGCGAGCGAGGGGGAGGGGAGTGCGTGTGAGTGAGGGGGAGGAGAGTGCGTGTGAGTGAGGGGGAGGAGAGTGCGTGTGAGTGAGGGGGAGGAGAGTGAGGGGGAGGAGAGTGAGGGGGAGGGGAGTGCGAGCGAGTGAGGGTGAGGGGAGCGCGAGCTGAACATGAAACTTCAGTACCCCATTCCTGCTTTCTCGCCATACCCCTTGATCCCCCTAGTAGTAAGGATTACATCTAACTCCCTTTTGAATATATTTAGTGAATTGGCCTCAACTACTTTCTGTGGTAGAGAATTCCACAGGTTCACCACTCTCTGGGTGAAGAAGTTGCTCCTCATCTCGGTCCTAAATGGCTTACCCCTTATCCTTAGACTGTGACCCCTGGTTCTGGACTTCCCCAACATTGGGAACATTCTTCCTGCATCTAACCTGTCTAAACCAGTCAGAATTTTAAACGTTTCTATGAGATCCCCTCTCATTCTTCTGAACTCCAGTGAATACAAGCCCAGTTGATCCAGACTTTCTTGATAGGCCAGTCCCGCCATCCGGAGAATCAGTCTGGTGAACCTTCGCTGCACTCCCTCAATAGCAAGAATGTCCTTCCTCAAGTTAGGAGACCAAAACTGAACACAATACTCCAGGTGTGGCCTCACCAAGGCCCTGTACAACTGTAGCAACACCTCCCTGCCCCTGTACTCAAATCCCCTCGCTATGAAGGCCAACATGCCATTTGCTTTCTTCACCGCCTGCTGTACCTGCATGCCAACCTTCAATGACTGATGTACCATGACACCCAGGTCTCGTTGCACCTCCCCTTTTCCTAATCTGTTACCATTCAGATAATAGTCTGTCTCTCTGTTTTTACCACCAAAGTGGATAACCTCACATTTATCCACATTATACTTCATCTGCCATACATTTGCCCACTCACCTAACCTATCCAAGTCACTCTGCAGCCTCATAGCATCCTCCTCGCAGCTCACACTGCCACCCAACTTAGTGTCATCCGCAAATTTGGAGATACTACATTTAATCCCCTCGTCTAAATCATTAATGTACAATGTAAACAGCTGGGGCCCCAGCACAGAACCTTGCGGTACCCCACTAGTCACTGCCTGCCATTCTGAAAAGTCCCCATTTACTCCTACTCTTTGCTTCCTGTCTGACAACCAGTTCTCAATCCATGTCAGCACACTACCCCCAATCCCATGTGCTTTAACTTTGCACATTAATCTCTTGTGTGGGACCTTGTCGAAAGCCTTCTGAAAGTCCAAATATACCACATCAACTGGTTCTCCCTTGTCCACTCTACTGGAAACATCCTCAAAAAATTCCAGAAGATTTGTCAAGCATGATTTCCCTTTCACAAATCCATGCTGACTTGGACCTATCATGTCACCATTTTCCAAATGCACTGCTATGACATCCTTAATAATTGATTCCATCATTTTACCCACTACTGAGGTCAGGCTGACCGGTCTATAATTCCCTGCTTTCTCTCTCCCTCCTTTTTTAAAAAGTGGGGTTACATTGGCTACCCTCCACTCGATAGGAACTGATCCAGAGTCAATGGAATGTTGGAAAATGACTGTCAATGCATCCACTATTTCCAAGGCCACCTCCTTAAGTACTCTGGGATGCAGTCCATCAGGTCCTGGGGATTTATCGGCCTTCAATCCCATCAATTTCCCAACACAATTTCCCGACTAATAAAGATTTCCCTCAGTTCCTCCTTCTTACTAGACCCTCTGACCCCTTTTAGAAACATAGAAACATAGAAACATAGAAAATAGGTGCAGGAGTAGGCCATTCGGCCCTTCTAGCCTGCACCGCCATTCAATGAGTTCATGGCTGAACATTCAACTTCAGTACCCCATTCCTGCTTTCTCGCCATACCCCTTGATCCCCCTAGCAGTAAGGACCTCATCTAACTCCTTTTTGAATATATTTAGTGAATTGGCCTCAACAACTTTCTGTGGTAGAGAATTCCACAGGTTCACCACTCTCTGGGTGAAGAAGTTCCTCCGCATATCGGTCCTAAATGGCTTACCCCTTATCCTTAGACTGTGACCCCTGGTTCTGGACTTCCCCAACATTGGGAACATTCTTCCTGCATCTAACCTGTCTAAACCCGTCAGAATTTAAACGTTTCTATGAGGTCCCCTCTCATTCTTCTGAACTCCAGTGAATACAAGCCCAGTTGATCCAGTCTTTCTTGATAGGTCAGTCCCGCCATCCCGGGAATCAGTCTGGTGAACCTTCGCTGCACTCCCTCAATAGCAAGAATGTCCTTCCTCAGGTTAGGAGACCAAAACTGTACACAATACTCCAGGTGTGGCCTCACCAATGCCCTGTACAACTGTAGCAACACCTCCCTGCCCCTGTACTCAAATCCCCTTGCTATGAAGGCCAACATGCCATTTGCTTTCTTAACCGCCTGCTGCACCTGCATGCCAACCTTCAATGACTGATGTACCATGACACCCAGGTCTCTTTGCACCTCCCCTTTTCCTAATCTGTCACCATTCAGATAATAGTCTGTCTCTCTGTTTTTACCACCAAAGTGGATAACCTCACATTTATCCACATTATACTTCATCTGCCATGCATTTGCCCACTCACCTAACCTATCCAAGTCGCTCTGCAGCCTCACAGCATCCTCCTCGCAGCTCACACTGCCACCCAACTTAGTGTCATCCGCAAATTTGGAGATACTACATTTAATCCCCTCATCTAAATCATTAATGTACAGTGTAAACAGCTGGGGCCCCAGCACAGAACCTTGCGGTACCCCACTAGTCACTGCCTGCCATTCTGAAAAGTACCCATTTACTCCTACTCTTTGCTTCCTGTCTGACAACCAGTTCTCAATCCATGTCAGTACACTACCCCCAATCCCATGTGCTCTAACTTTGCACATCAATCTCTTGTGTGGGACCTTGTCGAACGCCTTCTGAAAGTCCAAATATACCACATCAACTGGTTCTCCTTTGTCCACTTTACTGGAAACATCCTCAAAAAATTCCAGAAGATTTGTCGAGCATGATTTCCCTTTCACAAATCCATGCTGACTTGGACCTATCATGTCACCTCTTTCCAAATGCACTGCTATGACATCCTTAATAATTGATTCCATCATTTTACCCACTACCGATGTCAGGCTGACCGGTCTATAATTCCCTGTTTTCTCTCTCCCTCCTTTTTTAAAAAGTGGGGTTACATTGGCTATCCTCCACTCTATAGGAACTGATCCAGAGTCAATGGAATGTTGGAAAATGACTGTCAACGCATCCATTATTTCCAAGGCCACCTCCTTAAGTACTCTGGGATGCAGTCCATCAGGCCCTGGGGATTTATCGGCCTTCAATCCCATCAATTTCCCCAACACAATTTCCCGGCTAATAAGGATTTCCCTCAGTTCCTCCTCCTTACGAGACCCCCCGACCCCTTTTATAACCGGAAGGTTGTTCGTGTCCTCCTTCGTGAATACCGAACCAAAGTACTTGTTCAATTGGTCCGCCATTTCTTTGTTCCCCGTTATGACTTCCCCTGATTCTGACTGCAGGGGACCTACGATTGTCTTTACTAACCTTTTTCTCTTTACATATCTATAGAAACTTTTGCAATCCGTCTTAATGTTCCCTGCAAGCTTCTTCTCATACTCCATTTTCCCTGCCCTAATCAAACCCTTTGTCCTCCTCTGCTGAGTTCTAAATTTCTCCCAGTCCCCAGGTTCGCTGCTATTTCTGGCCAATTTGTATGCCACTTCCTTGGCTTTAATACTATCCCTGATTTCCCTTGATAGCCACGGTTGAGCCACCTTCCCTTTTTTATTTTTATATCCGGAAGGTTGTTGGTGTCCTCCTTAGTGAATACCGAACCAAAGTACTTGTTCAATTGGTCTGCCATTTCTTTGTTCCCCATTATGACTTCCCCTGATTCTGACTGCAGGGGACCTACGTTTGTCTTTACGAACCTTTTTCTCTTTACATACCAATAGAAACTTTTGCAGTCCATCTTAATGTTCCCTGCAAGCTTCCTCTTGTACTCCATTTTCCCTGCCCTAATCAAACCCTTTGTCCTCTGCTGAGTTCTAAATTTCTCCCAGTCCCCAGGTTCGCTGCTATTTCTGGCCAATTTGTATGCCACTTCCTTGGCTTTAATGCTATCCCTGATTTCCCTAGATAGCCAAGGTTGAGCCACCTTCCCTTTTTTATTTTTACGCCAGACAGGAATGGAGGGGGGGAGAGGGAGAGGGAGAGGAGGAGGAGGAGTGGGGGTGGAGGTGAGGGGGTGGGAGGATGGCGGAGGTGGGGAGAAGAGAGGAGGGGGGGGGGAGGGGGATGAGTGGCCCCCCGGTTTCCCCCCCGCCTGTCCCATGTTCTCTCTCTCTGATTGTTTCTGACCTTTCCTTCCAGCTTTCCTGGCTGCCACGAGACTGTTCGAGCGCGATGAGAAAGAGCAGCAAAAAGCCGAGGACCGGATCATTCTGCTCATCAAACAGGCAAAGGTTTGACACCCCCCACCACCCCGAGCCCGAACCTGCTTTGCCCGTGCGCAGCACCAGATACCATGCATGCGCGCCGTGATACCATTACCCCCGGGAGTGCTCCTAGCCTGTGCCCTCTCTCCCGGCCTCTTGGGTCAGTGTGCAGCCCTTTGTGGCCTCAGGACCCTCGCCGCTGAGTCAGGAGAATGTGGGTTCAGTCCCACTCCAGGAATTTGAGCACAAAAATGTAGGCGGGCACTCCCAGTACAGTACTGACGGAGCGCCGCACTGTCGGAGGGGCAGTACTGAGGGAGCGCCGCACTGTCGGAGGGGCAGTACTGAGGGAGCACCGCACTGTCGGAGGGGCAGTACTGAGGGAGCACCGCACTGTCGGAGGGGCAGTGCTGAGGGAGCGCCGCACTGTCGGAGGGGCAGTACTGAGGGAGCGACGCACTGTCGGAGGGGCAGTACTGAGGGAGCGCCGCACTGTCGAAGGGGCAGTACTGAGGGAGTGCCGCACTGTCGGAGGGGCAGTGCTGAGGGAGCGCTGCACTGTCGGAGGGGCAGTATTGAGGGAGCGCCGCACTGTCGGAGGGGCAGTACTGAGGGAGTGCCGCACTGTCGGAGGGGCAGTATTGAGGGAGCGCCGCACTGTCGAAGGGGCAGTATTGAGGGAGTGCCGCACTGTCGGAGGGGCAGTACTGAGGGAGTGCCGCACTGTCGGAGGGGCAGTATTGAGGGAGCGCTGCATCTGGACAATATTTATCCCTCAACCAACATCACAAATAAAAAGATCTGTTCCCTATCGCGTTGCTGTGGGAGCTTGCTGTGCGCATATTAGCCGCCGCGTTTCCCACATCGCAGCAGTAACTACACCAAGCGTAATTCATTGGCTGTGAAGCGCTTTGAGGTGTGCTGTGGGTGTGAAAGACACTGTCACAATGATTGTCCTTTTTGTTTATGATGTGATTGAATGGTGGAGCTGGCTGTATTGCTGCAATGTGCAGGCTGTGTTGAGGTGCTGTTTTGGTGTAGATGAGGAGGGAGGGAGGCCGATTGGGACCCATTAACACCCTCTGACTCTCTGCAGCTCAGTGCTATGAAGGGGAATCTGGAGGATGCTGAGCAACTCTTCCACCAGGCCCTGCACCTGGCCCAGCAGTCACAGAACAGCCAGGCCATTACCTACACTTACACTCAGGTAAGGGACGGGGTCCCACTGGACTCGAGCAGCTCGGCCCGTCGGTGGGGAGGGGGGCTGAGTATCTGTTCGCGGTGCTGAGGGAGCACTGCACTGTCGGAGGGACAGTACTGAGGGAGTGCTGCACTGTCGGAGGGCCAGTACTGCGGGAGTGCCGCACTGTCGGAGGGCCAGTACTGAGGGAGCACTGCACTGTCGGAGGGGCAGTACAGACGGAGGGGCAGTACTGAGGGAGCGCCGCACTGTCGGACGGGCAGTACTGAGGGAGCACCGCACTGTCGGAGGGGCAGGACCGAGGGAGCACCGCACTGTCGGAGGGCCAGTACTGTGGGAGTGCCGCACTGTCGGAGGGCCAGTACTGAGGGAGCACTGCACTGTCGGAGGGGCAGTACTGAGGGAGTGCCGCACTGTCGGAGGAGCAGTACTGAGGGAGTGCCGCACTGTCGGAGGGGCAGTACTGAGGGAGTGCCGCACTGTCGGAGGGGCAGTACTGAGGGAGCGCCGCACTGTCAGAGGGGCAGTACTGAGGGAGCGCTGTACTGAGGGAGCGCCGTACTGTCGGAGGGGCAGTGCTGAAGGAGCACCGCACTGTCGGAGGGGCAGTACTGAGGGAGCACCGCACTGTCAGAGGGGCAGTACTGAGGGAGCGCCGCACTGTCGGAGGGGTAGTACTGAGGGAGTGCCGCACTGTCGGAGGGGCAGTACTGAGGGAGGGGCAGTACTGTAGGAGCACCGCACTGTCGGAGGGGCAGTACTGAGGGAGCACCGCACTGTCAGAGGGGCAGTACTGAGGGAGCGCCGTACTGTCGGAGGGGTAGTACTGAGGGAGTGCCGCACTGTCGGAGGGGTAGTACTGAGGGAGTGCCGCACTGTCAGAGGGGCAGTACTGAGGGAGCACCGCACTGTCGGTGGGGTAGTACTGAGGGAGTGCCGCACTGTCAGAGGGGCAGTACTGAGGGAGCGCCCCACTGTCGGAGGGGCAGTACTGAGGGGACGCCGCACTGTCGGAGGTGTTGTCTTTCGGATGATATTTAATTGAGGCCCCGTCTTCGCGCTCGGGTGGATGTAAAAGATCCTGTGTCACATTTTGAAGAAGCGCTCAGATCACCGGTCCCATGGCTCCCCCAATCTCCTGAAAAGCTGCGCAGGCCGGAAAACCATCACCGCTCAGTGCAGCCGCTCGGGGTGTTTGCTGGGTTGGTCTCTCTGGGTGTGTGCGCTGGCCTGTGTCCTCTGCAGCTGCTGTGTGTGTGTGTGTACTGTGTCTTCCTGACGCCGGTGTCTCTTCCCCCTCTGCAGATGGCGAACCTGGCCTTTCTTCGAGGAGACCTGCTCAACGTAAGTGGGCAGAATGACCGACCCCCGACCCGAGCCTGACCCCACCCACCCCCACCCCCGTCCCGGACCTGACCCGACCCCCTGACTACCCCCATTCCCCTGAACCGACCCCCACCCCATCATTACATCCCTCTATACCCCTATATTCGATTCCTGTCTCCCTCCTTCTAACAGTGACTACACTCCAAAAGTATCTCACTGGCTGTAAAGCGTTTTGGGACATCCGGTGGTTGTGAAAGGTGCTATAGAAATGTGCAAGTCCTTCTTCTTTTTATATGTTTATCTAGCTTCCCTTTAAATGCATCGACATTATTCGCCTCAACCACTCCCTGTGGCAGCGAGTTCCACATTCTCACCGCTCTCTGAGTAATGAACTTTCTTTTGACTTCCTTGTTGGATTTCTTGGTGACGATCTTGTATTGGTGGCCTCTAGTTCTGGTCTCTTTCCCCGCCCCCCCCCCCCCAGCATTGTTGGAGCCCTGTATCCTGCCCCGCCCTCCCCGGCCCGGGTTTGGCACCGTTCTGCATCCTGTATATTTCATCACTCAGTTCTCACCTTCTCTGCCTTCCCCTCTCTCAGGCCGAGAAACTTTTCAAAGCAGCCACGAGCTTTCTGCTGGGTTCCGGCACTCCGCAGGTGAGTGTCTTTATAGACCAAGCAATGTCACTTTAAATAAAATACTCATTCTCATCACGGGATGTGGGCGTCGTTGGCAAGGCCGGCATTTATTGCCCATCCCTAATTGCCCCTTGAGAAGGTGGTGGTGAGCCGCCTTCTTGAACCGCTGCAGTCCGTGTGGTGAAGGTGCTCCCACAGTGCTGTTAGGGAGGGAGTTCCAGGATTGTGACCCAGCGACGATGAAGGAACGGCCGATATATTTCCAAGTCGGGATGGTGTGTGACTCGGAGGGGAACGTGGAGGTGGTGGTGTTCCCATGCGCCTGCTGCCCTTGTCCTTCTAGGTGGCAGAGGTCGCGGGTTTGGGAGGTGCTGCCGAAGAAGCCTTGGCGAGTTGCTGCAGTGCATCTTGTAGACGGTACACACTGCAGCCAGGGGGCGCCGGTGGTGGAGGGAGTGAGTGTTGAAGGTGGTGGATGGGGTGTTGATGAAGCGACTGCTTTGTCCTGGATGGTGTCGAGCTTCTTGAGTGTTGTGAACAAAGTGTGTCTGAGCTGGGTAAAATGGTCAGGCTGTCTGGGCTCCTGCTCGTGTCTGTGCCTGCTATCCTCACACGGACCACTGATTATTTTGGCAGGGCCCATTGATGGGCAAGTGACCCTGTGTGTGATGGATAACGGGAATAGACAGGAGGCAGCTGCCCAGTGTACCCAGCTCTGGCACTACACAACACTCGAAGCTCAACGCCATCCTGGGATGAGAGGGCTGTCCTATGAGAGATTGTGTAGAATGGGCCTGTACACTCTCTGGAATTTAGAAGAATGAGAGGCGATCTCATTGAAACATTCAAGATTCTGAGGGAGATTGACAGGGTAGATGCCGGGAGGATGTTTCCCCCGGGCTGGAGAGTCTAGAACCAGGGGGTCACAGTCTCAGGATAAGGTGGGTCCATTTAGGACTAAGATGAGGAGGAATTTCTTCACTCAGAGGGTGGTGAATCTTTGGAATTCTCTGCCCCAGAGGGCTGTGGATGCTGAGTCTCTGAATATATTCAAGGCTGAGAACGATAGATTTTTGGAGTCTCGGGGAATCAAGGATTATGAGATCGGGCGGGAATGTGAAGTCGATGATCAGCCGTGATCTTATTGAATGGCGGAGCAGGCTCAAGAGGCCTTGGGGCCTATTCCTACTCCTATTATGTTCTTATGTTGTGTTCATCCAGGACAATGCAGCCCGCTTGATGGGCACCCCCATCCACCACCTTCAACATTCACTCCCTCCACCACCGGCGCCCCCTGGCTGCAGTGTGTACCATCTACAAGATGCACTGCAGCAACTCGCCAAGGCTTCTTCAACAGCACCTCCCAAACCCACGACCTCTACCACCTAGAAGGACAAGGGCAGCAGGTCCATGGGAACACCACCACCTCCACGTTCCCCTCCGGGTCACACACCATCCCGACTTGGAAATATATCGGCCGTTCCTTCATCGTCGCTGGGTCACAATCCTGGAACTCCCTCCCTAACAAGGATATGGTAGCTTAGTGGTTATGTTACTGGACTAGTAATCCAGGGAGCTGGCCCAGTGATCCAGAGACAGGAGGTCAAATCCCACCACGGCAGCTGGGGAATTTAAATTCAGTTAATTAAATAAATCTGGAATAAAAGCTAGCATCAGTAATGGTGACCCTGAAAATACCTGATTGTCGTAAAAACCCATTTGGTTCACTAATGTCCTTTCGGGAAGGAAATCTACCGCCCTTACCCGGTCTGGCCGATATGTGACTCCAGACCCACGGCAATGTGGTGATTCTTAACTGACCTCTGAAATGGCGGCTCACCACCGCCTTCTCAAGGGGCAATTAGGGATGGGCAATAAATGCCGGCCTTGCCAGCGATTCTTGCGAATGAATAAAAAACATGTGTGACCCTCCCCTCTCTCTCTCTCTCTCTCTCTCCCCCTCCCCCTCTCCCTCAGGATGATAATGCAGTGATTGAGATGTCCCTCAAGTTGTGCAGCATCTACGCCAGCACTGAGCAGTGAGTACGTCAGCAGGAGTGGGAATCATCCTCCCTACGCCCTCGGAGATCTGACCACGTCCCCTTCCTGGCGGGGGCTCTATCAGCTGCCACCGCTCTTCTCTCTCCGAAGGGCGAAAGTTAATAGCCCAGATATACTGGCTCTGCCCGAATCTCGCCGGTTGAGGAGGCTGGGGAAGGAGCAATTCCACCCAGGGCCACTGGAGGAAGGAGAGGTGGGGATGCACGGCAGGTTTGATTCCGCTCCAGGAACAGAAGGAGGCCGTTCAGCCTTTCAGTGTCCCCGGTGTCAGCTGTGGCTCAGTGGACACACTCTCGCCTCTGAGTCACGGTGATCGTGGGTTCAAGTCCCACTCCAGAGGCTTCAGCACAGAAATCTAGGCTGACTCCAGTGCAGTGCTGAGGGAGCGCCGCACTGTCGGAGGGGCAGTGCTGAGGGAGCGCCGCACTGTCGGAGGGGCAGTGCTGAGGGAGCGCCGCACTGTCGGAGGGGCAGTGCTGAGGGAGCGCCGCACTGTCGGAGGGGCAGTGCTGAGGGAGCGCCGCACTGTCGGAGGGGCAGTGCTGAGGGAGCGCCGCACTGTCGGAGGGGCAGTGCTGAGGGAGCGCCGCACTGTCGGAGGGGCAGTGCTGAGGGAGCGCCGCACTGTCGGAGGGGCAGTGCTGAGGGAGTGCCGCACTGTCGGAGGGGCAGTGCTGAGGGAGCGCCGCACTGTCGGAGGGGCAGTGCTGAGGGAGCGCCGCACTGTCGGAGGGGCAGTGCTGAGGGAGCGCCGCACTGTCGGAGGGGCAGTGCTGAGGGAGCGCCGCACTGTCGGAGGGGCAGTGCTGAGGGAGCGCCGCACTGTCGGAGGTGCTGTCTTTTGGATGAGACTTTAAACCGAGGCCCCGTCTGCTCTCTCAGATGGATGTAAAAGATCCCATGGCACTATTTTGAAGAAGAGCAGGACAGTTATCCCTGGTGTCCTGGGGCCAATATTTATCCCTCAATCAGCATCACTCCAACAGATTATCTGGTCTATCACAGTGCTGTTTGTGGGAGCTTGCTGTGCGCAAATTGGCTGCCGCGTTTCCCACATTACAACAGTGACTACACTCCAAAAGTACTTCATTGGCTGTAAAGCGCTTTGGGACGTCCGGTGGCCGTGAAAGGTGCTATAGAAATGCAAGTCTGTCTTTTCGAGCCGCCATTCATTGGATCACAGCTGATTGGTACCTGTTCTCCACCTTCCTGCCTTTGGTCCCGTATCCCTCGATACCCTTACCCAACTACATTCTGTCTATCTCGATCTCACAAGCACCAATTGACCCCCAGCCTCAGCAGCGTTTTGGGGGAGAGTTCCAGATTCCCAGCAGTCATTGTGAGAGGAAATGCTTCCTGACATCACCCTGAACAGCCTGGCTCTAATTGGAAGGTGACGCCCCCTTGTTCTGCACTCCCCCCCCCACCAGAGGGAATAGTTTCTCTATCTACCCTATCCTTTAATCATAAGAACATAAGAAATAGGAGCAGGAGTCGGCCATACGGCCCCTCGAGCCTGCTCCGCCATTTAATACGATTATGGCTGATCTGATCATGGACTCAGTTCCACTTCCCTGCCCGCTGCCCATAACCCCTTAATCCCTTATCAGTTAAGAAACTGTCTATTTCTGTCTTAAATTTATTCAATATCCCAGCCTCCACAGCTCTCTGAGGCAGCGAATTCCACAGATTTACAACACTCAGAGAGAGAAGAAATTCCTCCTCATCTCAGTTTTAAATGGGCGGCCCCTTATTCTAAGATCATGCCCCCTAATTCTAGTCTCCCCCATCAGTGGAAACATCCTCTCTGCATCCACCTTGTCAAGCCCCCTCATAATCTTATATATTTCGATAAGATCACCTCATGAATTCCAATGAGTAGAGGCCCAACCTACTCAACCTTTCCTCATAAGTCAACCCCCTCATCTCCGGAATCAACCGAGTGAACCTTCTCTGAACTGCCTCCAAAGCAAGTATATCCTTTCGTAAATATAGAAACCAAAACTGCACGCAGTATTCCAGATGTGACCTCACCAATACCCTGTACAACTGTAGCAAGACTTCCCTGCTTTTATACTCCATCCCCTTTGCAATAGAGGCCAAGATTCCATTGGCCTTCCTGATCACTTGCTGTACCTGCATACTATCCTTTTGTGTTTCATGCACCAGGACCCCCAGGTCCCGCTGTACTGCAGCACTTTGCAATCTTTCGCCATTTAAACATCATCTTATACACCTCATCATCGCCCTCAATCTTCTGTTTAAGCAGTCTCGGTGAAAATGTGTCAGTGACAATGTTCCTCTGCACCCCACAACAGGCACAACCTAGCGGTCGAGGGATACAATTGGTGCATTGAGACCCTGGAGGAGAAAGTTCAGCGACAGAAAGCTGTTCCCGAGGAAACCTTATCGGGTAAGATTGTCTAGCGATGGTGCACAGGCTGGTTTAAAGCCCAATATATCCTGGCTCACAGTGGGGTCAATCCCACCCACCACCTTCAACATTCACTCCCTCCACCAGCGGCAAGCACAATGTAAGTAAATAAAGTTGATACTTATTGAACGTGGCTTAGCACATCGAGCTGGAAATTTCTCCAACCTGTCTTTCCCGCTTTTGGATGGAAAATTCTGTTAATGCCGACAATCCACCTCCTCTCCCTCGTGCTCCATTCTCCCTCTCTGTCCCCATCCCCGTCCCTGTTTCTCTCTCCCCCCGTCCCTGTTTCTCTCTCCCCCCGTCCCTGTTTCTCTCTCCCCCCGTCCCTGTTTCTCTCTCCCCCCGTCCCTGTTTCTCTCTCCCCCCGTCCCTGTTTCTCTCTCCCCCCGTCCCTGTTTCTCTCTCCCCCCGTCCCTGTTTCTCTCTCCCCCGTCCCTGTTTCTCTCTCCCCCCGTCCCTGTTTCTCTCTCCCCCCGTCCCTGTTTCTCTCTCCCCCCGTCCCTGTTTCTCTCTCCCCCCGTCCCTGTTTCTCTCTCCCCCCGTCCCTGTTTCTCTCTCCCCCCGTCCCTGTTTCTCTCTCCCCCCCCCCCATCCCTGTTTCTCTACTTCCCACCCCCCCCCCGTCCCTGTTTCTCTACTTCCTACTTCCCCACCCCCCCCCGTCCCTGTTTCTCTACTCCCCCCCCCCCCCCCGTCCCTGTTTCTCTACTCCCCCCCCCCCCCCCGTCCCTGTTTCTCTCTCCCCCCCCGTCCCTGTTTCTCTCTCCCCACCCCCCCCCGTCCCTGTTTCTCTACTCCCCCCCCCCCCCCGTCCCTGTTTCTCTCTTCCCCCCCCCCCCCCCGTCCCTGTTTCTCTCTCCCCCCCCCCCCCGTCCCTGTTTCTCTACTCCCCCCCCCCCCCCACCGTCCCTGTTTCTCTCTTCCCCCCCCCCCCCCCCCCCCGTCCCTGTTTCTCTACTCCCCCCCCCCCCCCCCCACCGTCCCTGTTTCTCTCTCCCCCCCCCCCCCACCGTCCCTGTTTCTCTAATCCCCCCCCCCCCCCCCCCCCCGTCCCTGTTTCTCTAATCCCCCCCCCCCCCACCGTCCCTGTTTCTCTCTTCCCCCCCCCCCCACCGTCCCTGTTTCTCTCTTCCCCCCCCCCCCCCCCCCCGTCCCTGTTTCTCTCTTCCCCCCCCCCGTCCCTGTTTCTCTCTCCCCCCCCCCCCCGTCCCTGTTTCTCTCTCCCCCGTCCCTGTTTCTCTCTCCCCCCGTCCCTGTTTCTCTCTCCCCCCGTCCCTGTTTCTCTCTCCCCCCCCCCCCCCGTCCCTGTTTCTCTACTCCCCCCCCCCCCCCCCGTCCCTGTTTCTCTCTCCCCCCCCGTCCCTGTTTCTCTCTCCCCCCCCCCCCGTCCCTGTTTCTCTCTCCCCACCCCCCCCCCCGTCCCTGTTTCTCTACTCCCCCCCCCCCCCCCCGTCCCTGTTTCTCTCTTCCCCCCCCCCCCCCCGTCCCTGTTTCTCTCTCCCCCCCCCCCCCCCCCCCGTCCCTGTTTCTCTACTCCCCCCCCCCCCCACCGTCCCTGTTTCTCTCTTCCCCCCCCCCCCCCCCCCCCGTCCCTGTTTCTCTACTCCCCCCCCCCCCCCCCACCGTCCCTGTTTCTCTCTCCCCCCCCCCCCCCACCGTCCCTGTTTCTCTAATCCCCCCCCCCCCCCGTCCCTGTTTCTCTAATCCCCCCCCCCCCCACCGTCCCTGTTTCTCTCTTCCCCCCCCCCCCCCCCCCCGTCCCTGTTTCTCTACTCCCCCCCCCCCCCCCCCCCGTCCCTGTTTCTCTCTTCCCCCTCCCCCCCCCCGTCCCTGTTTCTCTCTCCCCCCCCCCGTCCCTGTTTCTCTACTCCCCCCCCCCCCCCCCCCCCCGTCCCTGTTTCTCTCTCCCCCCCCCACCCCCGTCCCTGTTTCTCTCTCCCCCCCTCCCCCCCCCCCCGTCCCTGTTTCTCTCTCTCCCCCCCCCCGTCCCTGTTTCTCTCTCCCCCCCCCCCGTCCCTGTTTCTCTCTTCCCCCTCCCCCCCCCCGTCCCTGTTTCTCTCTCCCCCCCCCCGTCCCTGTTTCTCTCACTCCCCCCCCCCCCCCCCCCCCCCGTCCCTGTTTCTCTCTCCCCCCCCCACCCCCGTCCCTGTTTCTCTCTCCCCCCCCTCCCCCCCCCCGTCCCTGTTTCTCTCTCTTCCCCCCCCCCCGTCCCTGTTTCTCTCTTCCCCCTCCCCCCCCCCGTCCCTGTTTCTCTCTCCCCCCCCCCGTCCCTGTTTCTCTCTTCCCCCTCCCCCCCCCCGTCCCTGTTTCTCTCTCTTCCCCCCCCCCGTCCCTGTTTCTCTCTCTCCCCCCCCCCCCCCGTCCCTGTTTCTCTACTCCCCCCCCTCCCCCCCCCCCGTCCCTGTTTCTCTCTCCCCCCCCCCCCCCCCGTCCCTGTTTCTCTACTCCCCCCCCTCCCCCCCCCCGTCCCTGTTTCTCTCTCCCCCCCCCCCCCCCCCGTCCCTGTTTCTCTCCCGCCCCCCCCCCCCCCCCCCGTCCCTGTTTCTCTCTCCCCCCCCCCCCCGTCCCTGTTTCTCTCTCCCCCCCCCCCCCCCCGTCCCTGTTTCTCTCTTCCCCCCCCCCCGTCCCTGTTTCTCTACTCCCCCCCCCCCCCCCCCCCCCCCCCGTCCCTGTTTCTCTACTCCCCCCCCCCCCCCCACCGTCCCTGTTTCTCTCTCCCCCCCCCCCCCCCCCCGTCCCTGTTTCTCTACTCCCCCCCCCCCGTCCCTGTTTCTCTACTCCCCCCCCCCCCCCCCCCGTCCCTCCCCCCGTCCCTGTTTCTCTACTCCCCCCCCCCCCCGTCCCTGTTTCTCTCTCCCCCCCCCCCCCCCCCGTCCCTGTTTCTCTCCCCCCCCCCCCCCGTCCCTGTTTCTCTACTCCCCCCCCCCCCCCCCCCGTCCCTGTTTCTCTACTCCCCCCCCCCCCCCGTCCCTGTTTCTCTACTCCCCCCCCCCCCCCCCGTCCCTCCCCCCGTCCCTGTTTCTCTACTCCCCCCCCCCCGTCCCTGTTTCTCTCTCCCCCCCCGTCCCTGTTTCTCTCTCCCCCCCCCCCCCCGTCCCTGTTTCTCTACTCCCCCCCCCCCCCCCCCCCCCCCCCCCGTCCCTGTTTCTCTACTCCCCCCCCCCCCCCCCCCCCGTCCCTGTTTCTCTACTCCCCCCCCCCGTCCCTGTTTCTCTCTCTCCCCCCCCCGTCCCTGTTTCTCTACTCCCCCCCCCCCCCCCCCCCCCCCCCCCGTCCCTGTTTCTCTACTCCCCCCCCCCCCCCCCCCGTCCCTGTTCTCTACTCCCCCCCCCCCCCCCCACCGTCCCTGTTTCTCTCCCCCCCCCCCCCCCCCCCCCCCTGTCCCTGTTTCTCTACTCCCCCCCCCCCCGTCCCTGTTTCTCTACTCCCCCCCCCCCCCCCCCCGTCCCTGTTTCTCTCTCTCCCCCCCCCCCCCCCGTCCCTGTTTCTCTACTCCCCCCCCCCCCCCGTCCCTGTTTCTCTCTCCCCCCCCCCCCCCCCCCCCCCCCCCCCCCCGTCCCTGTTTCTCTACTCCCCCCCCCCCGTCCCTGTTTCTCTACTCCCCCCCCCCCCCCCCCCCGTCCCTGTTTCTCTCTCCCCCCCCCCCCCCCCCGTCCCTGTTTCTCTACTCCCCCCCCCCCCCGTCCCTGTTTCTCTACTCCCCCCCCCCCCCCCCCCGTCCCTGTTTCTCTCTCCCCCCCCCCCCCCCCGTCCCTGTTTCTCTACTCCCCCCCCCCCCCGTCCCTGTTTCTCTACTCCCCCCCCCCCCCCCCCCCCCCGTCCCTGTTTCTCTACTCCCCCCCCCCCCCCCCCCCAGTCCCTGTTTCTCTCTTCCCCCCCCCCCCCCCCCCCCACCGTCCCTGTTTCTCTACTCCCCCCCCACCCCCGTCCCTGTTTCTCTCTCCCCCCCCCCCCCCCCCCACCGTCCCTGTTTCTCTACTCCCCCCCCCCCCCCCCGTCCCTCCCCCCGTCCCTGTTTCTCTACTCCCCCCCCCCCGTCCCTGTTTCTCTCTCCCCCCCCCCCCCCCCGTCCCTGTTTCTCTCCCCCCCCCCCCCCCCCCCCCGTCCCTGTTTCTCTCTCTCCCCCCCCCCCCGTCCCTGTTTCTCTACTCCCCCCCCCGTCCCTGTTTCTCTCTCTCCCCCCCCCCCCCCCCCCCCCGTCCCTGTTTCTCTACTCCCCCCCCCCCCCCCCCCCCCCGTCCCTGTTTCTCTCTCCCCCCCCCCCCCCCCCCCGTCCCTGTTTCTCTACTCCCCCCCCCCCCCCCCCCCCCCCCGTCCCTGTTTCTCTACTCCCCCCCCCCCCCCCACCGTCCCTGTTTCTCTCTCCCCCCCCCCCCCCCGTCCCTGTTTCTCTCTTCCCCCCCCCCCCCCCCACCGTCCCTGTTTCTCTACTCCCCCCCCCCCCCGTCCCTGTTTCTCTCTCCCCCCCCCCCCCCCCCCGTCCCTGTTTCTCTCTCCCCCCCCCCCCCACCGTCCCTGTTTCTCTACTCCCCCCCACCGTCCCTGTTTCTCTCTCTCCCCCCCCCCCCCCCCACCGTCCTGTTTCTCTCCCCCCCCCCCCCCCCCCCGTCCCTGTTTCTCTACTCCCCCCCCCCCCCCCACCGTCCCTGTTTCTCTCCCCCCCCCCCCCCCCCGTCCCTGTTTCTCTACTCCCCCCCCCCCCCCCCCCGTCCCTGTTTCTCTCTCCCCCCCCGTCCCTGTTTCTCTCTCCCCCCCCCCCCCGTCCCTGTTTCTCTCTCCCCCCCCCCCCCACCGTCCCTGTTTCTCTACTCCCCCCCACCGTCCCTGTTTCTCTCTCTCCCCCCCCCCCCCCCACCGTCCCTGTTTCTCTCCCCCCCCCCCCCCCCCCCGTCCCTGTTTCTCTACTCCCCCCCCCCCCCCACCGTCCCTGTTTCTCTCCCCCCCCCCCCCCCACCGTCCCTGTTTCTCTCCCCCCCCCCCCCCACCGTCCCTGTTTCTCTCTCCCCCCCCCCCCCCCACCGTCCCTGTTTCTCTCCCCCCCCCCCCCCCCCCCGTCCCTGTTTCTCTACTCCCCCCCCCCCCCCCCACCGTCCCTGTTTCTCTCTCCCCCCCCCCCCCCACCGTCCCTGTTTCTCTAATCCCCCCCCCCCCCCCCCCCCGTCCCTGTTTCTCTAATCCCCCCCCCCCCCACCGTCCCTGTTTCTCTCTTCCCCCCCCCCCCCCCCCCGTCCCTGTTTCTCTACTCCCCCCCCCCCCCCCCCCCCCCGTCCCTGTTTCTCTCTTCCCCCTCCCCCCCCCGTCCCTGTTTCTCTCTCCCCCCCCCCGTCCCTGTTTCTCTACTCCCCCCCCCCCCCCCCCCCCCCGTCCCTGTTTCTCTCTCCCCCCCCCACCCCCGTCCCTGTTTCTCTCTCCCCCCCTCCCCCCCCCCGTCCCTGTTTCTCTCTCTCCCCCCCCCCGTCCCTGTTTCTCTCCCCCCCCTCCCCCCCCCCGTCCCTGTTTCTCTCTCTCCCCCCCCCGTCCCTGTTTCTCTCTCTCCCCCCCCCCCCGTCCCTGTTTCTCTACTCCCCCCCCTCCCCCCCCCCCGTCCCTGTTTCTCTCTCCCCCCCCCCCCCCGTCCCTGTTTCTCTACTCCCCCCCCTCCCCCCCCCCGTCCCTGTTTCTCTCTCCCCCCCCCCCCCCCCCCCCGTCCCTGTTTCTCTCCCGCCCCCCCCCCCCCCCCCGTCCCTGTTTCTCTCTCCCCCCCCCCCCCCCGTCCCTGTTTCTCTCTCCCCCCCCCCCCCCCCCGTCCCTGTTTCTCTCTTCCCCCCCCCGTCCCTGTTTCTCTACTCCCCCCCCCCCCCCCCCCCCCCGTCCCTGTTTCTCTACTCCCCCCCCCCCCCACCGTCCCTGTTTCTCTCTCCCCCCCCCCCCCCCCGTCCCTGTTTCTCTACTCCCCCCCCCCCGTCCCTGTTTCTCTACTCCCCCCCCCCCCCGTCCCTGTTTCTCTCTCCCCCCCCCCCCCCCCCCGTCCCTGTTTCTCTCCCCCCCCCCCCCCCCGTCCCTGTTTCTCTACTCCCCCCCCCCCCCCCCCCCGTCCCTGTTTCTCTACTCCCCCCCCCCCCCCCGTCCCTGTTTCTCTACTCCCCCCCCCCCCCCCCCCCGTCCCTCCCCCCGTCCCTGTTTCTCTACTCCCCCCCCCCCGTCCCTGTTTCTCTCTCCCCCCCCCCCCCCCCCCCCCGTCCCTGTTTCTCTCTCCCCCCCCGTCCCTGTTCTCTCTCCCCCCCCCCCCCCCCCCGTCCCTGTTTCTCTACTCCCCCCCCCCCCCCCCCCCCGTCCCTGTTTCTCTACTCCCCCCCCCCGTCCCTGTTTCTCTCTCTCCCCCCCCCGTCCCTGTTTCTCTACTCCCCCCCCCCCCCCCCCCCCCGTCCCTGTTTCTCTACTCCCCCCCCCCCCCCCCCCCGTCCCTGTTTCTCTACTCCCCCCCCCACCCCCCCGTCCCTGTTTCTCTACTCCCCCCCCCCCCCCCCCCACCGTCCCTGTTTCTCTCTCCCCCCCCCCCCCCCTGTCCCTGTTTCTCTACTCCCCCCCCCCCCGTCCCTGTTTCTCTACTCCCCCCCCCCCCCCCCCGTCCCTGTTTCTCTACTCCCCCCCCCCCCCCCCCGTCCCTGTTTCTCTCTCTCCCCCCCCCCCCCCCGTCCCTGTTTCTCTACTCCCCCCCCCCCCCCCGTCCCTGTTTCTCTCTCCCCCCCCCCCCCCCCCCCCCCCCCCCCGTCCCTGTTTCTCTACTCCCCCCCCCCCCGTCCCTGTTTCTCTACTCCCCCCCCCCCCCCCCCCCGTCCCTGTTTCTCTCTCCCCCCCCCCCCCCCGTCCCTGTTTCTCTACTCCCCCCCCCCCCGTCCCTGTTTCTCTACTCCCCCCCCCCCCCCCCCCCCCTCCCTGTTTCTCTACTCCCCCCCCCCCCCCCCCCGTCCCTGTTTCTCTCTTCCCCCCCCCCCCCCCCCCCACCGTCCCTGTTTCTCTACTCCCCCCCCACCCCCGTCCCTGTTTCTCTCTCCCCCCCCCCCCCCCCCACCGTCCCTGTTTCTCTACTCCCCCCCCACCCCCGTCCCTGTTTCTCTCTCCCCCCCCCCCCCCCCCCACCGTCCCTGTTTCTCTACTCCCCCCCCACCCCCGTCCCTGTTTCTCTCTCCCCCCCCCCCCCCCCCCACCGTCCCTGTTTCTCTACTCCCCCCCCCCCCGTCCCTGTTTCTCTCTCCCCCCCCCCCCCGTCCCTGTTTCTCTACTCCCCCCCCCCCCCCCCCCCCCGTCCCTGTTTCTCTCTCTCCCCCCCCCCCCCCGTCCCTGTTTCTCTACTCCCCCCCCCCGTCCCTGTTTCTCTCTCTCCCCCCCCCCCCCCCCCCCCGTCCTGTTTCTCTACTCCCCCCCCCCCCCCCCCCCCGTCCCTGTTTCTCTCTCCCCCCCCCCCCCCCCCCCCCCCCGTC